>NW_022164950.1:0-65148 GCF_008728515.1 Papio anubis
TGTGAACCCGGGAGGCGGAGGTTGCAATGAGCCGAGATCGCAACACTGCACTCCAGCCTGGGCGACAGAGGAAGACTCTGTCTCAAACAAAAAAAAAAAAGGAAAAATATTTTCTGCACATTAAAATAAATGACACAGTAATGAAAGAAACAATATACTTCCCAAATGTAGATTGTCATTATTAAATAATACTCTTCTTAAATTTTGATTCAATTTTATTCCATAGTAGAGCTATTTTGGTAAACTGGCAAGCCCTTCTAGATTATTCACTTCAAGGATCAGAGCAGCACTATAT
This sequence comes from Papio anubis, assembly GCF_008728515.1. Lineage (NCBI taxonomy): Eukaryota > Metazoa > Chordata > Mammalia > Primates > Cercopithecidae > Papio > Papio anubis. The sequence continues at coordinate 296 of NW_022164950.1, forward strand.
CTTTGTTCTTGAAAATCGGATTGGTTTTTTTTTTAAAGATAGAGACATATTAATGATAGAATCTGTGAATTATCTGTCCGGAATAGATTCTATTCAGAGTGATGCGTGGTACATTGAATACTTTCACAGGCATTAACATCACATACTATTACTTTGTTTAAAAAACAAATGGGGCCAGGCGTGGTGGCTCACACCTGTAATCCCAGCACTTTAGGAGACCAAGGCAGGCAGATCACAAGGTCAAGTGATCGAGACCATCCTGGCCAACATGGTGAAACTCCGTCTCTACTACAGATACAAAAATCAGCTGGGCGTGGTGGCATGCGCCTGCAGTCCCAGCTAGTCGGGAGGCTGAGGCAGGAGAATCGCTTGAACTGGGGAGGCGCAGGTTGCAGTGAGCCGAGATCACGCCACTGAACTCCAGCCTAGCAACAGAGCGAGACTCTGTCTCAAAAAAAAAAAAAAAAAAATTTAGTCAGGTCTTTCTGCTCCTATCACTGTCATGAATATCAGGTATCTGGTTGTACTGACACTCATATTCCTGAGACACAATGTTTTGAATTGAGGGTATTCAGTGCTTATAGAACTCTACTGAGATGTTACCACTACTAGATCCCTCCCCACAATGACAGTTGGCTTTTCTAAGGGCACCCATCAAGTTGTATTATAAGATAAATCACATGTATATGTTTTTCATAAGATTGTGAACTTACTGAGGGAAGGAACTTTCTTTTTTTCTTATAAAAGCCTACTGTTTTTTTTTGAGACAGAGTTGCCAGGCTGCAGTGTAGTGGCATAATCATGGCTCACTACAGCCTCTGCCTCTCGGGCTCAAGCAATTCTCCAACCTCAGCCTCCCAAGCAGCTGGAATTACAGGTATGCCACCATGCCTGACTAATTTTTGTATTTTTTGTAGAGACAGTGGTTTTGCTATGTTGCTCAGGCTGGTCTCGAACTCCTGAGCTCAAGGAATCTGCCTGTGTCTACCTGCCAAAGTGTTGGGATTACAGGCATGTGTGACCGCACCTGGCCCCTTTTATAAATATTTAGTATTACTAACACAATGCCTCAAACATAGTAATAATGATAAAGGTAATGATGAAAACAATAATAACCTGTACTGAACACTTTCTATGTACCAGGCCCTGTTTCTAAGTATATTACATGATTAACTCAATTAATCTCACAACGATCTTAGGAGGGAAGTACTGTTTAATCTACATTTTACAAATGAGGAAACAGAGGTACCCACTGGTTGAATAACTTGTCCAAGGCTATACAGCTAAATAGACTGCACAACCAGGACTTGAATCCAAGCAGTCCAGCTCCAGAGTAATGCTCTTAACATCTAAAGGTATGCTCTGCTGCCTAGAGTATGTATTCGATAATTATCATCGCAAATATTTGTTTATTTGACTATTCTCTAAACACATGTTGTAACTTAAACATGTAAATGAATGTAGTCCTTCAAAGATGTTGCCCGGGTCGGGCATGGTGGCTCACGCCTGTAGTCCCAGCACTTTGGGAGGTTGAGGTGGGTGGATCACGAGGTCAGGAGATCGAGACCATCCTGACTAACACGGTGAAACCCCATCTCTACTAAAAATACAAAAAATTAGCCGGGCATGTTGGCGGGCACCTGTAGTCCCAGCTACTCTGGAGGCTGAGGCAGGAGAATGGCGTAAACCCGGGAGGCGGAGCTTACAGTGAGCTGAGATGGCCCCACTGCACTCCAGCCTGGGCGACAGAGTGAGTCTCTGTCTCAAAAAAAAAAAAAAAAAAAAAAGATGTTGCCCTGGGAAGCTACAATTGTTCAGAACCTTTTGTAATTCCTTCTTTGGAGTTGTTCTCAGAGCCAGTCTATGAATCAGAGAAGAAAATTGGTCAATATATTATGATCATAACTAATTTTTAAATAAGCTAGATGAGTACCTTATGTGCCCAACTTGTTTCTGAATAACATTTGTTTTCCAAAAATCATTCTCCATTAAAAGAATGAAAATTTGCTGTTGTTGAAGATGGTCCAAAAATGTGATACAGAGATATTTTTCAATCAACTAACAAACATTTACTGAGCAACTAGTCCTATACATGCTTGGCCCCAGGGGTACAAAAACCACATAAGACATCCTCCCTATCTTCAGGGAGCACTCAGCCAGGTGAAGGAGAGAGATAATCCAGTGTGACAAGTGCTTTGACTGATGCAAGCACAGGAGCCCAGAAGAGGGGCATGAAACCCAGCTTTAGGAGTGAGGGCCAGCTTCCTGAAAGAAGGAAGTGATGTCTAATTTTAGTCCCAAAAGACAAGCAGTTGTTGCCATACCGATAGAACAAAGACATGGACTCTCATGGTGGCTACATTAAAGGAGAGATTATATCTTTCAGTGGGTACACCCTATTATGTTTGTTGTCAAAAGATAATAATCACTTTATTTTGTAGTCACACCTGGTACTCAAGTTGTTTTTGCCTTTAAACTGAAAATATTTGCAGATAGTGGTTTAAAAGCTACATGAGTTTTAAGTATGTTTGAGTGTTCTTTGCTTTTGTTACTGAACCAGTTACATAAGTTTCCCTAAAGAATTTTGCTGAAAGAGTAAACAGAAAACAAAATGATACATTAAGAAGTTAATTATATCAGAATCTACCACAGGGGGTTAATAGGTTTAGTATATAGCAGGCACATGATGACCATCTGTTTGAAAAACTAAAGGAGTAACTCCTTAGTACTGATTCTCCATATATATATATATACATATATTTTTTTTTTTTTTGAGACGGAGTTTTGCTCTTGTTGCCCAGGCTGGAGTGCAATGGCACGATCTCCGCTCACTGCAACCTCCACCTCCCTGGTTCAAGTGATTCTCCTACCTCAGTCTCCTAAGTAGCTGGGATTATAGGCATGTACTACCACCCAGCTAATTTTTGTATTTTTAGTAGAGACAGGGTTTTACCCTGTTGACCAGTCTGGTCTCAAACTCCTGACGTCACGTGATCCACTTGCCTCGGCCTCCCAAAGTGCTGAGACTACAGGTGTGAGCCACCGCACCCAGCCTGATTCTCGATAATTTAAACAAGCAACTTGTTTCCTTCACTCCTGTGAGCCAAAGTAGGCCAGGATAACCACACACCGGGAGAGAAATGACTGCTCTGGCAGCAGCTCATGCTTTTCTCAATATATCGATTTGAAGGACAGTAACTTTGAGCCATGAGGGGTGGGAGATATGATAACCCAAGAAAGGGATGCCCTATGTTTTTGTAGCTTACCTGCCTTTAAAAATCAAATGACGCTGGGATCACCCAAAACTGTCCTTGGAGGAAAAAAGGTCTCAGGAGGTAGGTAAGTGTTATTCAACATGGGTGGGGTTAAGTGCTTAGATATAATGAGCGATGGTGGGCAGTGTTCTATTCTAGTTGCATTCAGAGACAAGAGTTTGAAGGCTCTCTTCTCTATAATCTTCATCCTCTAGGTGGCCTGATGCTAACTCTGTAAAATGGTTATAGACAGCAAGAAGTAGAACTCATAACAAGGAAGCCTAGAGGTCCTAGAGCCTCTCCTAGAGGATTAGGAAAGGTCTGAGGCATGAGATACTATATGGGAAGATAGCCCTTTCTGGGATTTGAGAGTGAAATGACCCTGGGTAGGAGAATACACTGGGCACTTGGGAGAAAGGAATGCCTGCTAAAGCAAAGGGTGCCAAAGATAAACTTGACCTCATTGTCTAGAGCCGAGCCCAGTGAGTTTAAAGAGTAGGGGACAAGAGATAATAGGAAGGAAAATAATTTTCCTGCTCTGTCTTCCTACCATTTATTGACTCATTTGCACATGAAATATTTAAAGAATCATGACAGGGAGCTGAAGGAGCTACAGAAAAGAAGGAGCTACAGAAAAGAGTTTCTGCCCTCAAGTAATTTGTAATCCTGAGGGACTCTGATGCTGTACTGAAGTTACATCTTGTTGCTAAGGCATAAAACAGCGAAATAATACAATGTCCTTCCCCCAGATCTGCCCCACCCCCTCCCCAACACTACCCTTAAAGGCTGTTCATCCTACACACTCTTAATTATTTCAGACTCATGAAAATCCACAGATATGGATTTTACAAAGAATGCAGCAATATTTTTTCAAATTATTTCCCTATGTGTTCCCAGTGCACAGAGAAATAAAAAGTTATATTTATATTCACATGTTCAATCACTTACCTATTATATAAAGCAGGGCTGTTCAAATATGTTTTTTCTTCTTAGCAGTTGAACTTCTTTTCAAACAAATTTCGCAGAGAATAGCCACACATAACATATGAAAACAAAGCAATTCTGACTAAGATAGCGTGGGGGTCAAAACTTGGACTTCTCAGCTCTTTTTTCATCCATTTTCTAATGAGACCCATGAAATACCTCTGTCAGTGTGTCGGGGTGGCTGTAATGAAATACTTGAGACTAGGTGGCCTATAAACAACAGAATTTTATAATTCACAGTTCTGGAAGCTGGCAAGTCCACAACCAAGGCAATAGCAGATTGGTGTCTGGTGAGGGCTTGCTTCCTGGTTCACAGATGGCAGCTTCTCACTGTGTCCTCACATGGTAGAAGGGGTGAGCTAACTCCCTGAGGCCTCTTTTATGAGGGCACCAATCCCATTCAGGAGGGCTCTGCCTGCATGGTCTAATCACCTCCCAAAGTTTCACCTCCTAATACTATCACCCTGGGAGTTAGAATGTCAACATATGAAATTTTATTTATTTTATTTATTTATTTATTTTTTTGAGACGGAGTCTCCCTCTGTCTCCCAGGCTGGAGTGCAGTGGGGCGATCTCCACTCACTGCAAGCTCCGCCTCCCGGGTTCACGCCATTCTCCTGCCTCAGCCTCCCGTGTGGCTGGGACTACAGGCGCCCGCCACCGCGCCCGGCTAATTTTTGTATTTTTAGTAGAGACGGGGTTTCACCGTGTTAGTCAGGATGGTCTCGATCTCCTGACCTCGTGATCCGCCCATCTCGGCCTCCCAAAGTGCTGGGATTACAGGCGTGAGCCACCGCGCCCGGCAACATATGAAATTTTAGAGGACATGAACATTCAGTCCACTGAAACTGCATTCTGCAGAATGCAGTTCAAAAGCATCAATGTAAAATATTTTGTGTAAAATCATTGATTTATCAGGTTAACAGAAAACAAAGTGGAAACCTTAAAACAAACAAACAAACAAAAAACCTCGGTTGCTCTGAATTACATTTAAGAATATTTCCACCACATAGTCAACCTTCAAGTTTCCATCCAAAAAAAGTGGAAACAATAGCTTGTGAAATCCAAAAGTCAATAGTATCAAACCCTGGAAAGCATGGTATTATGTTCTGGGGCTGCAGAGCAGATTTACATTTCCCTTTGAGCTCAGATTAGGCCAGTGATTCTCAACCTTAGCACTACTGACATTTAAGGGCCGATAACTTATTTTATTTTATTTATTTATTTATTTTTTTTGAGATGGAGTCTCGCTCTGTCGCCCAGGCTGGAGTGCAGTGGCGCGATCTCGGCTCACTGCAAGCTCCGCCTCCCAGGTTTACGCCATTCTCCTGCCTCAGCCTCCCGCCACCACGCCCGGCTAGTTTTTGTATTTTTAGTAGAGACTGGGTTTCACTGTATTAGCCAGGATGGTGTCAATCTCCTGACCTCGTGATCCGCCCACCTCAGCCTCCCAAAGTGCTGGGATTACAGGCGTGAGCCACCGTGCCCGGCTTAAGGCCTGATAACTCTTTGTTGTGTGAAGCTGTCCTATGCCTTGTAGAGATGTTTAGCAGTAGCATCCCTGGCCTCTACTCGCGAGATATGACAACCCCCTCCCCAAATTGTGACAACAGAAATTGTCTCCAAACATTGCCAAATGTCCTCTGGAAGGCAAAATTGCCTCTAGTTGAGAACCATTGATAAAAATATGTGCCTGACTGGGTACACAAACATATCTTTTGTTGCAGGTGGCATATATGATGCAGGGGGCATTTAAATGATGATGAGGATAATTTATACCCAGATAATAAAAAGTTGGCCATATCAGGTGTTAGAGCTGATAATGATTTCACGGCACCAAAAAAAAAAGTCAGTTTTAACATCCTTCAGCTTGGTTCCATGCAGAAGCCACTCTGTCAGCTAGGCTGGGGCAATCAGAAGTTTGCCTCCACCACTAATATCTCCTCCATTGACCCCACCATGGTACCTAAAATATATTACTTCCTCTGGTTTTCTGGGAAAGGGAACATTCTAAGCCATCATAATTTGTGTACAACGAACTATAATTACTTTTTTTTTTTTTTTTGAGACGAAGTCTTGCTCTGTCGCCCGGGCTGGAGTGCAGTGGCCGGATCTCAGCTCACTGCAAGCTCCGCCTCCCGGGTTTACGCCATTCTCCCGTCTCGGCCTCCCAAAGTGCTGGGATTACAGGCTTGAGCCACTGCGCCCGGCCTATAATTACTTTTTTTCCATTTTTAAAAATTGTAGTGAAATACATATAACAAAATTTACCATCTTAACCATTTTAAGTGTGTAGGTATTCACCACATTCATAATGTGCAACCATCACCACCCTCCATGTCTCGAATTCTTTTCATCTTGTAAAACTGGAATTTTATACCCATTATCAACTTTATTTATTTATTTATTTATTTATTTATTTATTTATTTATTTATTGAGACAGAGTTTTATTCTCGTTGCCCAGGTTGGAGTGCGGTGGCATGATCTCTGCTCACTGCAACCTCCACTTCTGGGGTTCAAGCAGTTCTCCTGCTTCAGCCTCCTGAGTAGCTGGGATTACAAGTGCCCGCCACCACGCCCAGCTAATTTTTGTATTTTTAGTAGATACGGGGTTTCACCATGCTTGCCAGGCTGGTCTCGAATTCCTGACATCAGGTGATTCACCCACCTCGGCCTCCCAAAGTGCAGGGATTACAGGCGTGAGCCACCACATCAGGCCACCCATTATCAACCTTAAAGAAAGATACCAGGTGGCCGGGCATGGTGGCTCATGCCTGTAATCCCAGCACTTTGGAAGGCCAAGGTGGGCGGATCACGAGGTTAGGAGATCAAGACCATCCTGGCCAACATGATGAAACCCCGTCTCTACTGAAATACAAAAAAATTAGCTGGGCATGGTGGTGGGCGCCTGTAGTTCCAGCTTACTCAGGAGGCTGAGGCAGGAGAGTCGCTTGAACCTGGGAGGTAGAGGTTGAAGAGCTGATATTGTGCCATGGCACTCCAGCCTGGGTAACAAGAGCAAAATTCCGTCTCAAAAAAAAAAAAAAAAAAATAATAATAATAATAAAAGAAAGATACCAGGAAAAAAATCTCCTAATTTGAAGCATTTATTTAGTAGTAAGCAAAGAGGATTATAATCTGGAATGTAGAGCTATGGCAAGCCAGAGATGCATCTGAAGAAGGGAGGGGAAGCGGGGCCAGGCACGGTGGCTCAGGCCTGTAATCCCAGCACTTTGGGAGGCCAAGGCGGGCGGATCACGAGGTCAGGAAATCGAGACCATCCTGGCTAACACGGTGAAACCCCGTCTGTACTAAAAATACAAAAAATTAGCCGGGTGTGGTGGCGGGCGCCTGTATTTCCAGCTACTCAGGAGGCTGAGGCAGGAGATCGCGTGAACCGAGGAGGTGGAGCTTGCAGTGAGCGGAGATCACACCGCTGCATTCCAGGAAGGGGAAGCTTTTATTGGCGAAAATAAGTTCACATAAGCTGTAGGACACGAAGTTCATTGGTTCAGGAGGTTCGAAATCAGAGTTGGCATCAGTTCACTGATGGAGATGCTGTGCTAGGCAAGTGTACTTTCCAAACCATCTTATCTGAATTGCTGCAGTCCTATAAATGGAATATCTTGTGGGGTTATTTCAGAAGGTCCTTGAGACACAGTCTTTATCTCATACAGGCAGGCATGAACTCTCCTCCTTCCTGCTTTCCTGGCTCCAATTTGTTTGGGTTTGACAAAAGTGAATTTATCTTGGTATCTGCAACATTTAAACCATTAAACATTAACTCCCCATTGCCCCTTTCCTCTGGCCCATGGGAACCACCATTCTACTTTCTCTATCTATTATTTTGACTGCTCTATGCATCTCATACAAGTGGAATCATATACTCTTTTTTGTGACTGGTTTATTTCGCTCAGCATAATATCCTCAAGGTTAATCCATGTTGTAGCATGTATCAGAATTTCCTTCTTTTTTAAAGCTTAATAATATTCAATCGTATGTATATACCACATTTTACTTATCCATTCATCTTGGGTTGCTTCCATGTTTTATCCATTATGAATAATGATGCTATGGACACGGGCATACAAATATCTTTTTGAGACTCTTAGAGAAAATAATTGAATTGCTTTTTCTGTTTTGAGACAAGGTCCCCCCTCTGTCACACAGGCTGGAATGCAGTGGCATGATCGCAGCTCACTGCAGCCTCAACTTCCCGGGCTCAAGCGACCCTCCCACCTCAGCCTCCTGAGTAGCTGGGACTACAGGCCCGTGCCACCATGCCCCACTAATTTTTGTATTTCTTTTTATAGAGATGGGGTCCCACTATGTTGCCCAGGCTGGTCTTGAACCCCAGGACTTAAGCGATCCACCCTCCTCAGCCTCCAAACATGCTAGGATTACAGGTGTGAGTCACCACATCCAGCCTGCATTGCTTTCAGTTCTTTTGAGTATATACCCAGAAGTGGAAGTGCTGGATCATATAGTATTATTTCTTCTTCTTTGGATCATATAGTATTATGTCATCGTCGTCGTCGTCGTCGTCGTCGTCTTCTTCTTCTTCTTCCTCCTCCTCCTCCTCCTCTTCTCTTCTCCTCCTCTTTTCTTCTCCTTCTCCTCCTTATTCTCTTTTCCTCCTTCTCCTCCTCCTTCCTCCTCCTTCCTTTTTCTTCCTCCTTTTCTTTCTGAGATGGAATCTTGCTCTGTTGCCCAGGTTGGAGTGCAGTGGCACAATCTCAGCTCACTGCAACCTCCACTTCCAGGGATCAAGCTATTCTCCTGCCTCAGCCTCCTGCGTAGCTGGGACTACAGGTGCACGCCACCACACCCAGCTAACTTTTGTATTTTTAGTAGAGACAGGGTTTCACCATTTTGGCCAGGCTGGTCTCAAACCCGTGACCTCACGTGATCCACCCACCTTGGCTCCCAAAGTGTTGGGATTACAGGTGTGAGACACCATGCCGGGCCTCATATAGTATTTCTATTTTTAATTTTTTGAGGAACCATCATACTGTTTTCAATAGCAGCTGTATCATTTTACATTCCCACCAACAGTGCACAGGGGTTCAAATTTCTCTGCATCCTCACCAACACTTGTATTTTCTGTGTGTGTGTGTGTGTGTGTGTGTGTCTTATAGTAGCCATCCTAATGGTTGTGAAGTGGTATCTCATTGTGCTTTTGACTTGCATTTCTCTAATGATTAGTAATGTTGAGCATCTTTCCCTGTGCTTTTTGGCCATTTGTATATCTTTGGAGAAATGTCTATTCAAGTCCTTTGCCCACTTTTGAATAGACTTGTTTGTTTTGTCATCGTTGTGCTTAAGTTTTAGGAGTTCTCCACATGTATTCTGGATATGAATCTCTTATCAGATACATGATTTGCAAATATTTTCTTCCATTCTGTAGGTTAGCTTTTTACTTTGCTGATACTGTTTCTTGCTGCTGCTTCTTCTGCTTCTTCTTCTTTTTTTTTTTTTTTTTTTTTTTTTTTTGAGATAGGGTCTCACTTTGTTGCCCAGGCAAGAGTGCAGTGGCATGATCATGGTTCACAGCAGCCTTAGCCTCCCAGGCTCAAGTGACCCTCCCAAGTACCTGGGGTTACATGGATGCACCACCACACCCAGTTAATTTTTAATTTTTTTTTTTTTTTTTTTTTTTTTGTAGAGATGAGGTCTCACTATGTTGCCCAGGCTGGTCTCAAACTCCTGAGCTCAGCTGGGCGCAGTGGCTCACACCTGTAATCCCAGCACTTTGGGAGGCCGAGGCAGGCAGATCACGAGGTCAGGAGATCGAGACCATCCTGGCTAACATGATGAAACCCCGTCTCTACTAAAAATACAAAAAAATTAGCTGGGCATGGTGGGGGGGCACCTGTAGTCCCAGCTACTCGGGAGGCTGAGGCAGGAGAATGGCGTCAACCCAGGAGGCAGAGCTTGCAGTGAGCCGAGATCGCGCCGAGACTGCACTCCAGCCTGGGTGACAGAGCGAGACTCCGTCTCAAAAAGAAAAAAAAAAAAAAAAAAAGAATTTTATACTTTTAGGTCTTCTATTTATGTATTTAATTTCATTTTTAGTTAATTTTTGTGTATAATGTTAGGTAAGGGTCCAACTTCATTCTTTTAACGTGTAGATGGATATACAGTTTTCTTAGCATCATTTGTTGAAAAGACTGTACTCTCACCATTGAATAGTTCTTGGCACCCTTGTCAAAAATCATTTGACCATATATGTGACAGTTTATTTCTGGGCTGTCTATTCTATTCCATTGGTCAATATGTCTGTCTTTTGCAGTACCACACTGTTTTTACTGTAGCTTTGTAGTAAGTTTTGAAATCAGGAAGTATTAGTCCTCTAGCTTTGTTCTGCCATGATTGCTTTTTTTTTTTTTTAATCAGAAGAAAAAGCTTCGTGTTTTCCATTTGCATAATCTTATCATAGACCCGTACAAGAAAAAGGTACCATTCATGCCTGAATTTCTTTTTATGAAAATGCAGCTAACATATCATGAAGAACTCAAAATAAGTCAGTCACATTAGGAAAAAAAAAAAATATATATATATATATATAAATATATATATATATATATATATATATATATATATATATACACACATTTTTTTAGACGGAGTCTTGCTCTTGTTGCCCAGGCTGGAGTGCAGTGGCACAATCTCGGCTCACTGCAACCTCTGCCTCTCAGGTTCAAGTGGTTCTCCTGCCTCAGCCTCCAGAATGGCTGGGACTACAGGCCTGCACCACCATGCCCGGTTAATTTTGTATTTTTAGTAGAGACGGGTTTTCACCATGTTGGCCATGGTTGCTCTCGAACTCCTGACCTCAGGTGATCCTCCTGCCTCAGCCTCCCAAACTGCTGGGATTACAGGCGTGAGGCACTGTGCCCAGCCTTTTCTGATGCATTGTCTTGCACAGGTGGCCCTGAACCCGGAGGAGGAGGGGCTCGGCATTTCTTCATCTCTGACTTCATGGACACCTCTGAGATGCTGCCCAGCAAGAGGGATGGACCCAGTGTAATGGAATGTCAGTGCATGGATGGAGAGTTGGGAGAGCCATTCAAACCCCTTTCCAGGGCAGCCTGGAGGTGTCCTCATCACTCTCTGCACCCGACAGCAAGAGCTGCTCAGCCTTACTATTGCTTCTTTTATTAACTTTGAAAAATCCCAGAAAGTTTTTCTTCTCTTTATCTGTCTCATCATTGCCAAGTGATGATTTTCTAAAGGTTTATCTTCTGTTGTCCCACGAGTAGAGCGCCTTTATCCCAAGCTCGTTCAGGGAGTTGGACAGCTCTAGCTCCTCCCTGGCAATGTTGTCCCTGAGGAGAACCACGTGCTCTGGGCTGACCTCACACTTTGCACAAATGACTGGGAGAGTATTTTGGAGAGGAACCTCAGGGCTCACAGGCACAACAGCTTTTTGTGTCTGCAAGTAATTTACGACCAAACACACAGATTTCTCAGGCACCTTAGGGGGACCAGGCTGAATTTTCTCTTCAGGAACTTTTTCTTTCAGAAACACAGTATGCACATTCAGGGTCCCAATCAAAGTATTTGGCTTAAAACTCAAAGGTTGTTGGGTTTCTGAAGACCAAATTTCAAGGGCTTGGTGGGATGGATTCAGGTGGTTTTGAAGGCAAAGTTCAACCAGTAGGTCCATCATTGCATGGCTCCCATTGAGCACGCTCCTCTTCTCCAGCCCCTGGGCAGGACCACGGTGACGTCCATGGTTGCTGGCCCTCAGCTCCTCCTTCATGCGGACCAGGTTCTGCTGCAACCTGAGGGCCCCATTGTTGGGGTCTTCTGGTGGCTGTGCACGTGCAGAGTGGCAGCCTTTCCAGGAGGCGGGGGAGCACGGGCCTTCATCTTCCTCCTCTCCTCCCAGGCACACCTGGGATCTCAACAGCCCCCATAGGCGTACACTCAGCTCTCCATGACGTGAGGTGGGTGCCTGCAGTCACAACAGCTGCTCTTTTAGGCCCAGGGGGAGGATTACACAGGATAAAGTGTGCAAATTTCTTTTGGTGGTGCCTGGCACTGGTAAGCAATCGATCCACGTAACTCTTATTATTCAGATTTGTTCACTTGCTTTTGGTGCATAGTTCCCTGAACAACTATGCAGCTAGAGTCCTGGCCCCTTGAAAAGGGCTCAAAGCAGAAACAAGAGCCAAACACCCATCATCGTGCTCTGGCAGGTATACATGTCACTGGAGCTGGGCCAAGGTGGTGCGGGGTGGCAAGTTGGGGGGCTGTTTTGGGGAGTAGGAGAGTCATGCATCCGAAGTCCTCTTCTGCAGCCAGTGTGCTGCAGTACCCATGATTGCTTTTTAAGATAAACCTTTGTGGAAAAACAGTCCCAAGGAAAACGGACAAAGTACATTGTGGTTTTGACAGGAAGATGGGAAGAAATACTCTTGGAGGCTGTTGCTGAGATGGATAACTCTAAGTGCTTGGAGAAAGATGATGATGAAATTAATAAAAGGAAATACTATATATTGAGCATGTACTATGTGTCAGATGTTTTCATATATCCTCACAACAAACTCTGGGAAGCAGGTAATATTATCCTCATTTTTCCTGGTAATATTCTGATAATTAGATGAAGTAATTTGCTTGTACCACTAGTAAGTGACAACTGAACCCATGTCATTAAGATTCTAAGGCCTGTCACCATATTTCCTTGATAATGAAACTACCTGAATAAATGTATCAAGCAGGGTCTAATCAGAAGAAAGAAATCACATGAGCTATTTGATCAAAGACAATTTAATATAAATAATTATTAACTAGGTTTATAGTTGTTAACTAAGTAGCTTAAAGGGTAAAAAGATAACACTTTTACCCAGCACAGATAAGACTGTGCTGTCCAATACAATAGCTACATGCAGCTTTTGAGTGCTTGAAATATAGCTAGGACAACTGATGAACTGAATTTTAATTTTTATTTAATTTTAATTCATTTAAATTTATATTTAGAAACCATTAGTTGGTACTTCCATTTCTAGCCAGTATAAAATAATAGAGACTGAATTTACCCTCACATTTGAAACAACTGAATATTGGATCAAATATATGAAATGGTTTCCAATACACTGGACAGCAGACAAGAAGAGCAGTGATCCCTGAGACAAGAGAAATAAGTGAGCTCTAGGATTGTCCCAGATTACTGACTGAAGAGAGGTTTCCTGGCTGTGGCACAGAGAAGGGGAGGTAGAGCCAGGAGGACTCCCTGACTTGAAGAGACAGGACTGAGAGTTCAGGAAGCTCAAAGCAGCTAGACTGCAGGGAAGAATACCTGGAAGGAGAGAAGTACACAGAAGGAGAACTCTAGAGAGCTTTGGTGGATCACCTTTAAGTACTGATAGGTGTGTACATATGAGGAAACTACCAGAAGCCAAGGAAAGGACTATACAAGAGGATTAAAAGGAACAGTATCCGGCCGGGGATGGTGGCTCACGCCTGTAATCCCAGCACTTTGGGAGGCCGAGGTGGGTGGATCACGAGGTCTGGAGATCGAGACCATCCTGGCTAACACGGTGAAACACCATCTCTACTAAAAATACAAAAAATTAGGTGGGCGTGGTGGCAGGCACCTGTAGTCCTGGCTACTTGGGAGGCTGAGGCAGGAGAATGCGTGAACCCGGGTGGCAGAGCCTGCAATGAGCCGAGATCGCACCACTGCACTCCCGCCTGAGTGACACAGCAAGACTCCGTCTCAAAAAAAAAAAAAAAAAAGGAACAGTACCCAAGTACCCAACATATACTCAGAACCTGGAATACTGTCTGTCCCAAATAGGCAGACTGGAAAACCTCATAATTAATGGTAAATTGATAGATTACTCAGAAGGGTCTTCCCTTGTAGTGGGAAATAATTAGCCTCAGAAAAAAACATTGCTGTGCTCCAACCTAACAGATCTTAAAAGAAAGACTGAAAAGGATAAAACTATGTTCAAGTAATTTAAAAATCAATTAATTAAAATAGTCCCAGAAATAACATAGATGTTAGAATTAGTAGACTAGGATATTTAAAGATTTATTATAATTGTATTTTAAATGGTAAAAAAGTTATGTAGAACCATATAATATATTAAAAAATGAAAATGAAACTTAGATATGAAAATTATAGTATCTGAAATAAAATACACTGATAGGATTAACCATAGATCAGACATTTCAGTAGGAAAGATAAATGAACTTGAAAACATGTCAATAGAAACTATCCAATGAAAGAGAGAATAATAAAATAATTATTAAAAAATGAAAAGAGATTCAATGAGCTATTGAACAACTTCAAGCAGCTTAATATATGTATAATTGTAATCCCCAGAGGAGAGGAGAAGAGGGGAAACAAAACAACATTTGAAGAAATATTTGCCCATGTTTTCCAAAATTGATGAAAGCTATAAACCTACATATCACAGCATCTCAATGAACTCCCAGCACAAGAAACATGAACAGAACACTACCAAGGCAGGTCGTAATCAAATTGCTCATAACCAGTGGTAAGGAGAAAAAGTTAAAAAGCAGCCAGAGAAAAAAGGAATGTACAAAGGAACAAAGACAAGGATGATGGGAGATTTCTTGTGGGTGACAACACAACCACAAAAGCAGCGGAAAAATATATTTAAAGAGTTGAAAGAAAGAAGAAAAAGCTTCCATACCCAGTACAAACACTTTTCTTTTTTTTTTTTTTTTTTTTTATTTTTATTTATTTATTATTATTATACTTTAAGTTGTAGGGTACATGTGCATAACATGCAGGTTTGTTACATATGTATACTTGTGCCATGTTAGTCTGCTGCACCCATCAACTCGTCATTTACATCAGGTATAACTCCCAAAGCAATCCCTCCCCCCTCCCCCCTCCCCATGATAGGCCCCGGTGTGTGATGTTCCCCTTCCTGAGTCCAAGTGATCTCGTTGTTCAGTTCCCACCTATGAGTGAGAACATGCGGTGTTTGGTTTTCTGTTCTTGTGATAGTTTGCTAAGAATGATGGTTTCCAGCTGCATCCATGTCCCTACAAAGGACGCAAACTCATCCTTTTTTATGGCTGCATAGTATTCCATGGTGTATATGTGCCACATTTTCTTCATCCAATCTGTCACTGATGGACATTTGGGTTGCACACCAGTCAGAATGGCGATCATTAAAAAGTCAGGAAACAACAGGTGCTGGAGAGGATGTGGAGAAATAGGAACACTTTTACACTGTTGGTGGGATTGTAAACTAGTTCAACCATTATGGAAAACAGTATGGCGATTCCTCAAGGATCTAGAACTAGATGTACCATATGACCCAGCCATCCCATTACTGGGGATATACCCAAAGGATTATAAATTATGCTGCTATAAAGACACATGCACACGTATGTTTATTGCAGCACTATTCACAATAGCAAAGACTTGGAATCAACCCAAACACTTTTCAAAAACAAAAGTGCTGGTCAGGCACAGTGGCTCATGCCTGTATTCCTAGCACGTTGGGAGGCCGAGGCAGATGGATAATGTGAGGCTGAGAATTCAAGACCATCCTGGCCAACATGGTGAAACATCGTTGTGACAAAAAATACAAAAATTAGCTAGGGGGGGTGGCGGTTGCCTGTCATCCCAGCTACTCAGGAGGCTGAGGCATGAGAATCACTTGGACCTGGGTGGAGGTGGCAGTGAACTGAGATCATGCCACTGCACTCCAGCCTCAGTGACAGAGTGAGACTCTGTAAAAAAAAAAAAAAAAGAAAAAAAAAGAAGTGCCACCTCACACCCATTTGAAATACAAAAAAAAAAAAAAAAAGGTTGGTGAAGCTATGGAGCAACTAGAACCCTTGTATACTGTTGGTGGGAATGTAAAATGGTACAGTCTCTACTGTGGATAACAGTATGGCAGTTCCTTAAAACATTAAAAACAGAACTACCATATAATTCAGCAATTCCACTTCTGGGTGTATACTCAAAAGAATGGAAAGGCAGGATTTTGAAGACATATCTGTATACTCATGTTCATGGCATTATTATTCACAATAACTAAAATGTGGAAGCAACCCAAGTGTCCACTGTTGGATGAATTGATAAACAAAATGCAGTATATACATACAATGGAATATTAAGCCTTGAAAAGGAAGGAAATTCTGATGTATTTTACAACATGGATAAACCTTGAGTACATTATACTAAGTGAAATAAGCCAGTTACAAAAAGACAAATACTGTATGATTCTACTTATATGAGGTACTAGAATGAGTCAAATTCATAGGGACAGAAAGAATGCCAGGCCGGGAGCAGTGGCTCACGCCTGGAATCCTAGCCCTTTGGGAGGCCTAGGCGAGTTGATCATGAGGTCAGGAGATTGAGACCATCCTGGCTAACACAGTGAAACCCCATCTCTACTAAA
Organism: Papio anubis; assembly: GCF_008728515.1. Classification (NCBI taxonomy): domain Eukaryota; kingdom Metazoa; phylum Chordata; class Mammalia; order Primates; family Cercopithecidae; genus Papio; species Papio anubis. Next base: position 16,933 of record NW_022164950.1, read on the forward strand.
AATACAAAAAATTAGCCAGGCGTGGTGGCAGGGTCCTGTAGTCCCAGCTACTCAGGAGGCTGAGGCAGGAGAATGGTGTGAACCTGGGAGGTGGAGCTTGCAGTGAGCTGAGATCGCACCACTGCACTCCAGCCTGGGCAGCAGAGCGAGACTCCGGAGAAGGAGAAGGAGAAGAGGAAGAGGAGGAGGAAGAGGAGGAGGAGGAGGAAGAATGCCAGCACTTAGGGAGGCCAAGGCAGGTGGATCGCCTGAGGTCAGGAGTTCAAGACCAGCCTGGGCAACATGGTGAAACCCCCAACTCCACTAAAAATAAAAAAATTAGCCAGGTGTGGTGGCAGGCACCTACAATCTCGGCTACTGGGGAGACTGAGGCAGGAGAATCGCTTGAACCCAGGAGGTGGAGCTTGCAGTGAGCCGACACCATGCCACTACGCTCCAACCTGGGTGACAGAGTCAGACCCTGAAAAAAAAAAGAGAAAGAAAGAAGGAAGGAAGGAAGAAAAGAAAGAGAAAGAAAGAAGGAAAAAAAGAAAGAAAGAAAGAAAGAAAGAAAGAAAGAGAAAGAAAAAAAGAGAAAGAGAGAGAGAAAGAAAGAAAAGAGAGAAAGTAAATAGAATGCTAGTTGTCAGGGCTAGGAGTAGAGGATAATGGGGAGCTGCTGTTTAATGGATATAGAATTCTAGTTTTGCAAAATAAGAGTAGTTCTGGAGATGACTGATAATGATGGTTGCACAACAATGTGAACGTAGTTAATGCCACTGAACTATACATTTGAAAATTGTTAAGATGCTAAATTTTGTGTTATGTGCAGTTTGCAACAATTTTATTTATTTATTTATTTTTGCGATAGAGTCTCTCTGTGTCGCCCAGGCTGGAGTGCAGTGGCATAATCTCGGCTCACTGCAGCCTCCACCTCCCGGGTTCAAGTGATTCCTCTGCTTCAGCGTCACGAGTAGCTGGGACTACAGGTGCATGCCACCATGCCTGGCTACTTTTTATTTTTGTTTGTTTGGTTGGTTTTTAAACGGAGTCTCTCTCTGTCCCCCAGGCTGGAGTGCAGTGGCGCGATCTCAGCTCACTGCAAGCTCCGCCTCCCAGGTTCACGCCATTCTCCTGCCTCCGCCTCCCGAGTAGCTGGGACTACAGGCGCCCGCCACCACGCCTGGCTAATTTTTTGTATTTTTAGTAGAGACAGGGTTTCACCATGTTAGCCAGGATGGTCTCAATCTCCTGACCTCGTGATCCGCCCACCTCAGCCTCCCAAAGTGCTGGGATTACAGGCATGAACCACCGTGCCCGACCTAATTTTGTATTTTTAGTAGAGATGGAGTTTCACCATATTGGCCAGACTGGTCTCGAACTCCTGACCTCGTGATCCGCCCGCTTTGGCCTCGCAAAGTGTTGGGATTACAGGCTTGAGCCACTGCGCCCGGCCCAAAATAAAGACTTTCTAAGCATACAAAAGGTTTAAAAAGTCATCACCAATGGACCTGAATTACAGTAAATGTTGAAAGACATCTTTTTTTTTTTTTTTTTTTTTCGAGACGGAGTTTCACTCTTGTTGCCCAGGCTGGAGTGCAATGGTGCAATCTCAGCTTGCTGCAACCTTTGCCTCCTGCCTGGGTTCAAGAAATTCTCCTTCCTTGGCCTCCCAAATAGCTGGGATTACAGGCAACCACCACCACGCCCAGCTAATTTTTTATATTTTTAGTAGAGACGGGGTTTCACCATGCTGGCCAGGCTGGTCTTGAACTCCTGACCTCAGGTGATCCACCTGCCTCGGCCTCCCAAAGTGCTGGGATTACAGACGTGAGCCACCACACCTGGCCTGAAAGACATCCTTCAAGCAGAAGAAACGACCCCAGATGAAAATACGGATCTATATTAAAGCAATAAAGAACACTGGAAACAGAAACTTCATGGATAAATATATATGATATTTTTCTTATTTCATAAATATCATTAAAAGATAATTGACCAAGCAAAAATAGTAACAATGAATTGTGGGCTTTATAATTTATGTGTAAGTAAAATATATGCAAACAACAGTATAAAGGCCAGGAGAGAGTAAATGTAGGTATACTATTGGAAGGCTCTTCTTAAATTATTTGTGAGGTGATATAATATCACTTGAAGGGAGACTACAGTAAGTTAAAGATATACGTGTGTGTGTGTGTGTGTGTGTGTGTGTGTGTGTGTGTGTAGCTTGAACCCAGGAGGTCGAGGCTACAGTGAGCCATGATCAGGCCACTGCACTACAACCTGAGGGACAGAACATGACCTTGTCTCAAAAAAAAAAAAAGAAAGAAAAAGAAAAAGACCATCAGACTGGATAAAGAAGCAAGACCTAAGTGTATGCTGTTCACAACAAACACACTTTAAATACACAAACCAGTGAAAAATAAAGTGATGGAGAAAGACATACCATGTGTAGTGAACTCAATAGTGGCCCCAAAGATATGTTTATGTTCTAATCCCCAGAACCTGTAAATATTACCTTACATGTCAAAATATGTGATTAACTTAAGGCTTTTGAGAGGAACTTGTCCAGTAGGCCCTAAATGCAATCACACGTATCCTTATAGGAGAGAAAGAGAGCTAATTTAGCTACACTAACACAGAGGAGAAGGCAATATGAACGTGAAACAGAGAAAGAGATAGAGCTGTGGCCATAAGCCAGCGAATGCTGACAGTCACCAGAAGCTGGAAGAGGCAAGGAATATATTCCCCCCTAGACCCTATGATGGAAGTGTGGTCTTACCTATACCTTGATTTCAGACTTCTCACCTCCAGAACCATGGGAGAAGAAATTTTTTTAAGCCACCAGCATTTCAGTAATTTGTTATAGTAGCCACGGGAAACTAATAGATCTAGTTAATTAATGCTAACACCAGATACAGGAAAGACAGATGGCTTTATTAGTGACAGACAAGTAGATTTCAAAGCAGCAAATATCACGGTAGGATGATAATAACAAAGGGGTCAATCCATCAACAGTACATAACTGTCCTAAATGTTTGTGTACTTGACAAAGCTTCAAAATACATGAAGCAAAACATGTATTCAAGTCATACAAAGTATGTATTCTGATGTCAATGGAATTAAATTATATTCTAAACACAGAAAGATAGCTGGAAAATACTCAAATATGTGGAAGCTAAATGGCATACTTATAAGTAAAACATGAATCCAAGAAAAAAAATCAAAAGTGGAATTGAGAGGCATATTTAACTGAATGAAAATGGAAATACAATATATCAAAATATGAGATACCATAAAGCAGTATATAGTGGAAAATTTATAACACTACATTCATATGTAAGAAAAAAAGATTTCAGATAAATGACATCATTTCCACATTAACAAATTGAGAAAGTAGATCAAATTAAGCAAAAAGTAAGAAGTAGAAATCAATAAAATAGAAAACAGAAAATCATTACAGAAATTTAATGAAACGAAAATCTGATTCTCTCAGATAATAAGCAAAATTGACAAAACTCTGGCTATGTGGATCAGGACAAACAGAAGACACAAATTACCAATGTCATAAATGAGATAAAAATATTAACACAGATTCTACAAATATTAAATGGTTAATAAGGGAATATTGTAAACACATTTTTAGCAATAAATTTGAGGACTTAGATGAGATAGGCTAATTGCTTGAAAGATATAAACTACTAAAGCTCGTTAAAGGAGATTATATCATTATCTCTGTCTATCTATCTACCTATCTATCTGTATGTATAGAGATACATACACACACATACAGACAAACACACAAAAATGAATACCCCTAAACCTACCATAGAAATGGAATTTGTAGTTAAAAAGCTTCTCACTAGTAAACTCCAGTTTAGTAACTCCAGACCCAGATGTTTACACCGGTTATCACTACCAAAAACTTAAGGTTTGAAATAACATCAGTTTTACCCAAACTCTTCCAGAAAACTGAAAGGAAGGAATATTTCCTAACTCATTCTATGAGGACAGCATTACCATGATACTGAAGCAAGACAGATAAAACTACAAACCAATACCCTCTCATGAACATAGAAACAAAAACCTCCAAACAAAATCTTGGCAAATTGAATCTAGCAATATAAGAATATAAAAAAATAATGGGTCCAAAAAAACAGTAGAAAGAATGACTAAGACCTACTATTTGATAGCACAACAGGGTGACTATAGTCAATAATAACCGTACATTTTAAAATAACTTAAAGAGTGTAATTGAATTGTTTGCAACTCAATGGATAAATGCTTGAGGGGATGGATACCCCATTCTTCATGGTGTGCTTATTTCACATTGCATGACCATATCAAAACATCTTATGTACCTCATAAATACATACACCTACCATGTACCCACAAAAAATAAAAATTAAAAAAATAATAATACATCATGTGTAAGTGTGGTTTATATCAGGAATGCAAGGTTGGTTTACATTTGAAAATCAATCAATATAATTGACCATATTAATAAATTAACAAAGAAAAGCCATGAGTTCATCTCAATAGAGGCAGAAAAGTCATTTGACAAAACCAGTATCTATGGCTGATAACAACTCTCAGCAATATAGGAGTAGAAGGAAAGTTCCTCAACCAATTAAAGCACATACGTGAAAATCCTATACCTAACAAACTTTATGGTGAAAGACTGAATGCTTTCCATATACAATCAGTAACAAGTCAAGGATGTTTGTTCTCACCTCTTATATTCAGCATTGTCTTAGTCTGTTTTGTGCCATTATAACAGAATACCTGAGACTGGGTAATTTATAAAGAACAGAAATTAATTACTGACAACTCTGAAGACTGTGAAGTCCAAGATCAAGTCACCAGCAGGTTAGAGCCTGACCTCTCTGCTGCCAAGATGATGCCTCGAACACTGCATCCTCTGGAGGAGAGGAATGCTGTGTCCTCATGTGACAGAAGCGCACAAACCCACTCCCACAAGCCCTTTTTTATAATGGCATTAATCCATTGAGAGGGCAGAGCCCTCAAAACCTAAACATCTCCCAAAAGGTCCCACTTCCCAACACTGCTGCAACTAGGCATCAAGTTTCCAACACATGAATTTTGGGGGATGCATCCAGACCATAGCACACATTGTACTGGAGGGTCTGGCCAGAGAAATTAGGCAACAAAATACAATAAAAGCTCACAAATGATAAAGAAGTACTCTCTTTACTTGGATATAATTGCTCATATGCAGAAAACCAGTTACAATCTAAAAAAAGTTCTAGAACTAAAAGTGAGTTTAGCAAGGTTGCAGGCTACATCATTAATGTTTTTTAAAATTTCATTTATATATACTAGTAATTGACAATTGAAATTGAAATTTTAAAATACCATTTAGGTCGGGTGTGGTGGCTCATGCCTGTAATCCCAGCACTTTGGGAGGCCAAGGCAAGTGGATTGCTTGAGGTCAGGAGTTCAAGACCAGCCTGACCCACATGGTCAAAACTCATCCCTACTAAAAATACAAACATTAGTCAGGCATGGTGGCACACACCTGTAGTCCCAGCTACTCAGGAGGCTGAGGTGGGAGAATCGCTTGAACCCAGGAGGCAGAGGTTGCCGTGAGCCGAGATCACGACACTGCACTTCATCTTGGGGATCACACCACTGCACTTCAGTTTTATATACAAATGGTCATAGACGCTTTATTTGCAATAGCTACAAACTGGAAAGAGCCCAAATGTGTATCAATAGGTAAATGGATAAACAAATTGTGGTATAGTCATACAGCAAAATACTACTCAGCAAAAAAAGAAAAGGACTATTGGAGATACACATATATATATATATATATATATATATATATATATATATATATATATATATAAATAATATAGGTGGCCGGTGTGGTGGCTCAATGCCTGTAATCCCAGCAATCTTGGGAGACCGAGGTGGGCAGATCACGAGGTCAAGAAATGGAGACCATCCTGGCCAACATGGTGAAACTCCTGTCTCTACTAAAAATACAAAAATTAGCTGAGCGTGGTGGCGTGCACCTGTAGTCCCACTTACTAGGGAGGCTGAGGCAGGAGAATCACTTGAACCCGGAAAGGCGGAGGTTGCAGCGAGCCAAGATGGTACCTGGGCAGTAGCAAGACCTTGTCTCTAAAAAAAAAAAAAAAAAATACAACAAAAAATAAAACTAACATAGGTGAATCTGAAAATAATTATGCTCAGTAAAAGAAGTCAGAAAAAAATTGATGTATGATTCAATCAATCTATGAATCAAAACATATAAATTCTTTTTTTTGTTTTTTGTTGTTGCTGTTTGTGAGTTAGGGTCTCGCTCTGTTGCCCAGGCTGGAGTGAAATGACACGATCTCGTCTCACTGCAACCTCCGTCTCCCAGGTTCAAAGGATTCTCCCACCTCACCAAGATAGCTGGGACTACAGGTGTGTGCCACTATTCCTGGCTATTTTTTGTTTTTAGTAGAGACAGATTTTCACCATGTTGGCCAGGCTGATCTTGAACTCCTGACCTTGAGTCATCTGCCTTGGCCTCTCAAAGTGCTGAGATTATAGGCATGAGCCACTGTGCCCAGGCAAAACATAAATTCTTAAAAAACACAAAATAGGCCAGGCAAGGTGGCTCATGCCTGTAATCCTAGGCACTTTGGGAGGCCAATGTGGGAGGATTGCTTGAGTTCAAGAGTTTGAGACTAGCCTGCGCAACATAGTAAGACTTTGTCTGTACTAAAATTTTTTTAAAAATTAGTCAGCCATGGTGTGAATGCCTATAAGTCCCAGCTACTTGGGAGGCTGAGGTGGGAGGATCATTTAAGCCCAACAGGTCGAGGCTGCAGTAAGCTGTGTTTGTGCCACTGCACACCAGCCTGGGTAACAAAGTGAGACCCTTTGAGGGTCAAAGTGAGATTGTACACTTAAAATATGTGCAGTTTATTGGATGCCGATCATACTTCAGTAAAGCTGTTAGAAAAAACTGACCCACACAAATACATCCAACTGACTTCTGACAAAGATGCAAAAGTAATTTGGTGAAGTGTGAGAAAAGGCTAAGGCCTGACAGACTTCGCCAATAAAAAAGACACCATGAGCACTTTTAAGATTCAGACAGTTTATTACTTACGTGGAGAGTGAAAAGAAGAGTAGCCAAAGGTGCCAGCTCCCTGTGGTCCTTGTTTCACACACCAAAAAGGATGACATCAAAACAAAAGGGACCTCTTATCCTCTTGTATACTGAGATCACAAGGAGTTCTGCCAAGATTCAGATAAACTGCAGGTCAAGTCTTTGTCTGTGTGGTCTCTGTTGTCAGGTTGCCATGACAGAGCTGTTCCTCCACACAGAAAAGCCGCAGACCCCGGGATTTGAACAGGTTTCTCTGGGCAGAGTTATTCCTCACATGCTCCTGTAGTTAACTGCAAGAGAGAAAGCACATCCTGTGTGGCTTCAGATAGGGAAGTCTATGCCTGACCTCTCTGGACTCTGTCCAATGCATGCATTTTTTCCTGTTGTTTTTGCTCCGTTTCCTTTTCCTAATAAACTTTAGCAGTGAGTAAAACCTGCTATATTGACTCTTGTGACTCCTTCTAGTGAATCACTAAACCTGGGGTGGTCATGGGACCCCAGAAACATGGGAATTTTCTTTTTAACAAATGGTGCTGGAAAATGTGCACATCCATAGGCAGAAATAAACAATAAACCTATACCTAAGCCTCATACTTTATACAAAAATTAACTCAAATTTGATCTTTGATTTTAGTGTAAAATTATAAAGCTTTTAGAAGAGAACACAGGAGGCTGGGCATGGTGGCTCACACCTATAATCCCAGCACTTTGGGAGACTGTGGTGAGCCGATCATTTGAGTTCAGGAGTTTAAGACCAGCCTGGCCAAAATGGTGAAACCCTGTCTCTACTAAAAATATAAACATTAGCGGAGCATCATGGTGCATGCCTCTAATCCCAGCTACTTAGGAGGTTGGGACAGGAGAATCACTTGAAACTGGGAGGTAGAGGTTGCAGTAAGCTGAGATCATGCCACTGCACTCCAGCCTGGGCAACAGAGTGAGACTCCGTCTCAAAAAAAAAAAAAAAAAAAAAAAAAAAAAAGGCCGGGTGCAGTGGTTCATGCCTGCAATTCCAACACTTTGGGAGGCCAAGGCGGGCAGATCATGAGGTCAAGAGATGGAGACCATCGTGGCCAACATGGCGAAACCCCCCATCTCTACTAAAAATACAAAAATTAGCTGGGCATGGTGGCATATGCCTGTAGTCCCAGCTACTCGGGAGGCTGAGGCAGAAGAATCGCTTGAACCAGGGAGACAGAGGTTGCAGTGAGCTGAGATGGCGCCACTGCACTCCAGCCTGGCGACAAAGCAAGACACTGGGAAAAAAAAAAAAGAAAGAAAGAAAGAAAAAAGGAAGAAAGATAAAGAAAAAAGAAGAGACCGGGCACGGTGACTCATGCCTGTAATCTCAGCACTTTGGGAGGCTAAGGCAGGTGGATCACCTGAGGTCAGGAGTTCGAGACCAGCCTGGCCAACATGGTGAAACCCTTACTGTACTAAAAATACAAAAATTAGCCAGGTGTGGTGGTGCATGCCTGTAATCCCAGCTACTGGGGAGGCTGAGGCAGGAGAATCGTTTGAGCCTGGGAGGCAGAGGTTGCAGTGAGCTGAGATCATGCCACTGCACACCATCCTGGGCAACAGAGTGAGACTCCGTCTTAAGAAAAAAAAGAAGAAGAAGAAGAAGAAAACACAGTAGAAAGAAAATCACCGTGATCTAGGAGTTGGCTGAAGGGAACTTAGACATGACACCAAAAGCACAATGCACAAAAAGAAAAAAACATAAATACATTGATGAAAAGCTCACAGAACTTCTGCTCTATGAAAGACTTCTGCCGGGCACGGTGGCTCAAGCCTGTAATCCCAGCACTTTGGGAGGCCGAGACGGGCGGATCACGAGGTCAGGAGATCGAGACCATCCTGGCTAACACAGTGAAACCCCGCCTCACGCACAAAAACTAGCCGGGCTAGGTGTGGGGGCTTCTGTAGTCCCAGCTACCTCGGGAGGCTGAGGCAGGAGAATGAACCTCGGGAGGCGGAGTTGCAGTGAGCTGGACCAGCCACCACCCAGCCTGGGCGACAGAGCTGCAGACCCGGCCTCAAAAAAAAAAAAAAAAAAAAAAAGACTTCTGTTAAGATGATAAAAAGACAAGCTATGGGGCTAGGTGCAGGGCTCATGGCTGTATTCCTAGCACTTTGGAAGGCCAAGGCGAGCTGATCGCTTGAGCTCAGGAGTTTGAGACCAGCCTGGGCAACATGGCTTAAAACCCGCCTCTTTCTTGCCAAATACAAAAATTAGCCAGGCATGGTGGCATGCACCCATAGTCCCAGCTACTTGGTGGCTAGGGTGGGAGGATCGCTTGAGCCCAGAAGGTCGAGGCTGCAGTGAGCCAAGGTTATGCCACTGCACTCAATCCTGGGTGACAAGATGAGACCCTGCCTCAAAAAAATTTTTTTTAGCTGGGCATGCTGGCATGCACCTGTAGTCCCAGCTATTCGGGGGGCTGAGGTGGGAGGATCACTTGAGTCAGGGAGATTGAGGCTACAGTGAGCCATGATCACACGACTGCACTCCAGCCTGGGCAACAGAGTGAGGCCCTGTCTAAAAAAAAAAAAAAAAAAAAAAAACCAACTACAGCTACAGTCAGGGAGAACATATTTGCAAATCACATCTCTAACAAAGAATATATATCCAGACTATATCAAGAACTCCCAAAACTCATCTGTAGTAAACCAACCACCAGTTTTTAAATGGGTAAAATACTTGAACAGACATGTCACCAAAGACAATGTACTGGTGGCAGATATATAGATGAAAAGATGTTCAGTATCACTAGCCATTAGTGATATGTGAATTAAAACCACAATGAGATGCTGTTATGCACCTACTCAAATGGCTGAAAAAGAAAACACTGATAACAACAAATGCTGATGAAGATGTCAAGAAATAAGATCTTTCGTATATTTTTGGTAGGGATGTAAAATGGTAGAGGCAGGCTGGGCGCGGTGGCTCACACCTATAATCCCAGCAGTTTGGGAGGCTGAGGTGGGCAGATCACTTGACGTCAGGAGTTCAAGACCAGCCTGGGCAACATGGTAAAACCCCGTCTCTACTAAAAGTACAAAAATTAGCCAGGTGTGGTGGCGGGCGCCTATAATCTCAGCCACTCAGGAGTCTGAGACAGGAGAATCGCTTGAACCTGGGAGGCCAAGGTTGCAGTGAGCCAAGATCATGCCACTGCACTCTGGCCTGGGTAACAGAGCAAGACTCCATCTCAATAATAATAATAATAATAAGGTAGAGCCACTCTAGAAATCATTCTGTCAGTTTCTTAAAAAGTTAAACATAGGCTGGGCGTGGTGGCTCACGCCTATAATCCCAGCACTTTGGGAGGCCAAGGCAGGCAGATCACAAGGTCAGGAGATCAAGACCATCCTGTCTAAGATGGTAAAACCCCGTCTCTACCAAAAATACAAAAAATTAACCGGGCGTGGTGGCACAAACCTGTAGTCCAACTACTCAGGAGGCTTAGGCAGTAGACTCACTTGAACCTGGGAGGCGGAGGTTGCAGTGAGCCAAAATCACACCACTGTACTCCAGCCTGGGTGATAGAGTGAGACTCCACCTCAAAAAAAAAAAAAAAAAGGTAAACATAGAGTTACCCTATGGCCCAGCAATCACAGCAGTCACATTCCTGGGCATTTATCCCAGAGAAACTAAAACTCATACCTACAGAAAAACCTATACTCAGATGTTCACAGCAGCTTTATTTGTAATAACCAAAATTTAAAAATAAGTCAAATGTCCTTCAGCAGGTGAATGGTTAAATGTACTGTGGTACATCCATACCATGGAATATTACTCAGCAATAAAAAAGGAACATATCATTGCTACGTCCAACAACCTAGATGGAGCTTATGGGCATTGTGCTGAATAAAAAGGACAGTTTCAGCTAGGCACAGTGGCTCATGCTGGTAATCCCAGCATTTTGGGAGGCCAAGGTGGGTGGATCACCTGAGGTCAGGAGTCTGAGACCAGCCTGGCCAATGTGGTGAAACCCCGTCTCTACTAAAAATACAAAAATTAGCCGGGTGTGGTGGCCTGTGCCTGTAGTCCCAGCTACTCGGGAGGCTGAGGCACAAGAATCACTTGAACCTGGATGGCAGAGGTTGCAGTGAGCCGAGATCACGCCACTGCACTCCAACCTGGGCAACAGAGTGCGACTTGGTCTCAAAAATAAAAAAATAAAAATTAAAAAAAAAAAAAGCCAGTCTCAAAATGTCACATACTGTATGATTCCATTTATATAATATTCTCAAAATGACAAAATTATATAGATGGAGAATACATAAGTGGCTGCCAGGGTTAGTTGTAGGGAAGGGAGGAAGTAAAAATAAAGGGGAAGCATGAGGAACTTCCATTGCAGTAATGGAGCAGTTCTGTCTCTTCATTGTAGTGGTAGTGGTCACACAAATCTATGCACATGAGAGCTACCGTATGATTGAGCAATCCCATTACTGGGCATATACCCAAAAGAAAGGAAATCAGTATATCAAAAAGATATCCACACTCCCATGTTTGTTGCAGCACTGTTCACAATAGCCACGATTTGGAAGCAACCTAAGTGTCCATTAACAGATGAATGGATAAAGAAATGTGGTAATTATACACAATGGTGTACTATTCAGTCATAAGAAAGAGTGAGATCTTGTCATTTGTAACATGGATGGAACTGGAGGTCATTATGTTAAATGAAGTAAGCCAGGTACAGAAAGACAATCATCACATGTTGTCACTTATTTGTGAGATCTAAAACTCAAAACAATTGAACTTATGGACACAGAGAGTAGAAGGATGGTGGCCAGGTGTGGTGTCTCACACCTGTAATCCCAGCATTTTGGAGGGCCGAGGCAGGCAAATCACTTGAGGTCAGGTGTTGGAGACCAGCCTAGCCAACACGGCGAAACCACATTCTATAGTAAAAATATAAAAATTAGCCAGGCATGGTGGCACATGCCTGTAGTCCCAGCTATTTGGGAGGCTGAGGCAGGAGAATCTCTTGAACCCAGGAGGCGGAGGTTGCAGTGAGCCGAGAAAGCACCACTGCACTCTAGCCTGGGCGACAGAGTAAGACTCCTCAAAAAAAAAAAAAAAAAAGAGAGAGAGAGAGTAAAAGGATGCTTACCAGAGGCTGGGAAATGTAGTAGGGGAAAGGGCAGGAGTTAGGGATGGTTAATGCATACAAAAAATAAAAAGAATGAAGAAGACCTAATGTTTGATAGCACAACAGGGTGACTATAGTCAGGAACAATGTAATTGTACATTTTGAAATAACAATAAGAGTATAATTGGATTGTTTATAATACAAAGGATAAATGCTTGAGGTGATGGATATCCCATTTTACATGATGTGATTATTATACATTACATGCCAGTATCAAAACATGTCATGAACCTCATACACCTACTATGTACGCACAAAAAATAAAATTAAACAATTTTTAAAAATCTATACACGTGAGGAAATGTTATATAATCACAAAGACATACAAAAAAACAATACGTGCATGCCAAAACTGCTGAAACCTAATTAAGACTTCCAGTCTGGTTAGTTCCATTGTGCTAGTTAATGTTCTGGTTTTGACAATACACTATAATTACAGAAAATGTCACCAATAGAAGAAGCTGTGTGATAGGTACATGGAACGTCTCTGTACTATTTATTTCAACTTCTTTTGAGTATATAATTATCCCAAAGTAAAAAGTTACAAATTTATAATTCTGCTAATGAAAAATGTTAAGTATGCTTGGAACAACTTGAGTATGTGAATCCATATTTTCTTTCTTTCTTTCTTTTTTTTTTTAGACAGAGTCTCACTGTGTCACCCAGGCTGGAGCACAGTGACGCAATCTTGACTCACTGTAACCTCCGCCTCCCGGGTTCAATTGATTCTCCTGCCTCAGCCTCCTGAGTAGCAGGGGTTACAGGCACACGCCACCACACCTGGCTAATTTTTGTATTTTTAGTAGAGACAGAGTTTTGCCATGTTGGCCAGGCTGGTCTTGAACTCCTGACCTCAGGTGATCCACCTGCCTCGGCCTCCCAAAGTGCTGGGATTACAGGCATGAGCCACTGAGCCTGGCCAATCCATATTTTCAACTGTAAATTTTATGAAATCTAAAAACATATCAAGAAGCCTAGGAAGCCTAGGCTAGGGGGAAAAGGGAGTTGTAATTATTAAAACTTGGGGGAGGGGCTGCAAGGAGCTAAAACCCATACTTGTTTTTTTGGTTTGTTTTTGTTTTTTTGTTTTTGAGACGGAGTCTCGCTCTGTTGCCCAGGCTGGAGTGCAGTGGTGCAATCTCGACTCACTGCCACCTCCGCCTCCCAGGTTCAAGCGATTCTCCTGCCTCAGCCTCTCGAACAGCTGGGACTACAGGAGCCCACCACCATGCCCGGCTAATTCTTTGTATTTTCAGTAGAGACGGGGTTTCATCGTGTTAGCCGGGACGATCTCAATCTCCTGACCTCGTGATCCGCCCGCCTCGGCCTCCTAATGCTGGGATTACAGGTGTGAGCCACCGCGCCCGGCCACTAAAACCCATACTTCTGAAAAGGGGTCATCTGCTTGCTGGTGCTGAAATCTCTGAGCTTGGAAGAGGGTCCCTGTGATGCTGGGACCCAGACTTCTAAGGAGGAGCACAGACTGTTGGTGCTGTCTGTGAGCAGGGCATGATGAGATTGGTTCTTACTTTTTTTTTTTTTGTCTTGAGAGGGAGTTTTGCTTTGTCGCCAGGCTGGAGTGCAGTGGCACAATCTCGGCTCACTGCAACTTCCGCCGCCCGGGTGCAAGTGATTCCCCTGTCTCAGCCTCCCGAGTAGCTGGGACTACAGGCAAGTGCCACCACGTCCAGTTAATTTTTTGTATTTCAGTAGAGACGGGGTTTCACCATGTTGGCCAGGATGGTCTCCATCTCCTGACCCCGTGATCTGCCCACCTCGGCCTCCCAAAGTGTTGGGATTACAGACGTGAGCAACGGCGCCCGGCCGAGATTGGTTCTTTCAAGTGATGGAAAAACTGCAAACTGGACTCACTCAATTCTATAGAAAGGACTTGCTCTTTCCAGGGTAAAGAGGCAAGGCCAGGGTGGCGCTCATAGGAACTACAAGCAGACAGGCAACCCACAGTCAGCAAACACCTAGGAGCAAGTCCTTTTCTCCTTCGGCTTTGCAATCCCCCTCTACGGACCCCTATTGTCAGAAGCTAACACAAAGCCAGCAGACAAAACTGACTTGTGGTTTGCAGTGTCCTATTGCTAGCATCATGAAGTAGGGTATAGAAGAGTGGGTTTGGAACCAGGCAGGGTGGCTCACTCACTCTTGTAATCCCAGAACTTTGGGAGGCGGAGGCGGGCCACTTGAGGTCAGGAGTTTGAGACCAGCCTGGCCAACATGGTGAAACTCCGTCTCTACTGAAAATACAAAAACTAGCCAGACGTGGTGGCAGGCGCCTGTAATCCCAGCTACTCAGGAGGCTGAGGCAGGAGAATTGCTTGAACCCAGGAGGCGGAGGTTGCAGTGAGCCGAGATCCCGCCACTACACTCTAGCCTGGGTGATAGAGCAAGACTCAGTCTCAAAAAAAAAAAAAAAAAAAAAAAAAAAAAAAAAAAAAAAAGTGGGTTCAGAGCTGAGACAATAACCTAATAACTGACAAAATACAACTGTGGCAAAGCCACTTAACTATCCCCCAAATATCAGTACTGCCAGTACTGTCCTTTCATCATGCTAAATTGTGGCAGTGAGGTGGCTCTGCAGATCAGAACTACCATTTCTTAGTTCCTCTTGCATCTAGGTGGGACCTTATGACAGGTATGTATGACATTCAGGCCAATCTAAGAAGCCACTCTTTCTCATTTCTCATGTGTTGACTGGTTGTCAGCATCCAGGGTGACTTCTGATGCCATATGTTGAAAGTGACGGAGCTAGTGTTACCATAACAGATACATAATAATTCTCTAGACACTTTGGCACTCCTCATAGTTACCATGAGATTGCCAAGGAGGTTTTAAAATTCACCAGCAGGGAGCTCACAAACGCTTATCAAAACACTACTCCCAAATACATGCCACCTTCAATATAAGAAGAAATATTCCTTTTACCTTTTGAACTTAGTTTGTTTAGCTAAGAAAAATTGATACTCTTAAGAGTTTTAGAGAGTTTATTCATGCATTCTAAATTGGAGAATACTTAGTATTGATAATGCTTCTGGTGTAATGCTGCAATTATGTTATAATAGCACACTATTAAACTTGTTAAGAATTTCTGTAAAATACACTGGGTGGGGAGCGGACAATGGGGATGAATTCCAGTGCCTCTCTCTTCACCAGAACAAAAGTGCTGTTTTTTTAAAATGATGCAGTGTGAAATTATTAACAAGTGGCCATCCTCAGACTCTAATTAAAGTCACATGTTAACATACAAATTTGAACTTCCACCAGCTCCTTCATTCAACAAAGGTGTAAAAAACTGTAGGGTTTTCCTAAGGGAATGACTCTTAGGCACCAATCCTAGAAAAACTATGTTTAAAATTCTCTCAGATATTGGGGCTAAATACAAAGGAGATAAAGGAAGAAAGATTTTTCTGGGTTAGTCAAAGAGAGCAGTTGCTTTAAAATCTCCCATCCTTTTGTAAAAAAGGAAACCTAGAACCTCTGCAACAAAGTCATACGTTTACTTAAATTCCCTTTTAGATTGTTTAAGTTTAAATTTGTTTAAAGTTTAAGTTCTTTTCTGCCTTTATATTTTGAAATATCATGAAGAAATCTAGTCAAATACGTTTTTAGAAAGGTAACTGACAACCTCTCATGAAGATCATGTTGAATGTTGGCTCAAGAGGCCAGAAAGTGAAGAGGAGGCAGCCATAGCAACGTCTCAGTGGAGTGGTTGGAAGGTCTTCCCGGACCTCAGAGTTCTGCTTCTCAAGGGAGAGATGTTCTGGAAGACTAGTGAAGATGTCTTAGAGAGGAATTTGATACTTCTTTAGCTTTCTCTTCCTCTCAGTCAAGTTTCCCTGGTAGCGGAGAAGAGGAGTGATTGACTAGACTAGAAAGAGGATTGGAGTGGCTTTGATGAATAAGGACAAGCACCAGGAGGGCTCTGACACACTTACCAGGTGTGGGAGAGCAGCAGGATTGCATGCACACGTGGGTACACGTGTGTGTGTGTGTGCGCGCCTGCTCCCTCCTCTCCTCTTGCCCCCCTCCTTCTCCTTCTACCTCCTTCTCTCCTGTCTCTCTCTCTCCCTCTCTCTCCTCTCCCCTTTTCTCCCTTCTCTGCCTCTCATTCTTCCTCTCCGTCTACCTAGGCACGTGCTGACATACCTTGATATAAACTTGAACTCCCTGAACCCTGATCCTACCAAGTGCAACTCTGCCATGCTCACTTTACTTTCACTTGCTTCGTTTCTCCTGAGACTTCCCTATAAAAACGTTTGCTATATTTGCCTAAGATATTACCACCTTTTTCAGTGTTATCAACTCCCAGTTCTCTCTTCTAAGTTAGGCTCAAAGGAATGATATATAGTTGTAGTTTACATAGAATAGAATCAAAATTTACAAAGTTGTGCAAAAGTACACAAAATACATTTATTTTTATTAGAATTCTGTACCAGTAGAAGTAAACAGGTTTACCTACTGAAGTTTAAGGGGCTATCAAGTCACTCAGAGATCAGTGTGGATTAAGGCACACGAAGTGATTAAACTATTTGTATCTGAGATTAGCTGCCAACCTCCAAAATACTCTCCTCAGTAACTTTCCACTTACCCTTGAAATTCTCACCAATTCCCAGCACAATCATAGCTCACTGCAGCCTCGAACTTCTGGGCTCAAGGGATCCTCCCACCATGTCTGGCAGAACCTTCCTGTAGAAGGCAGGGCCTTCCGAAGAGATACAAATAGGTTTCCAGGGTCTTGGCACAAAACAGTGAAGTAATAAAGATCAGAAATCATATTTTTTGCTGGACATAGTGGGAGGATCACTTGAGCCCAGGAGTTCAATACTGCAGTGAGCTGTGGCCGTGCCTGTGAATTGCCACTGCACTCCAGCCTGGGAAATATTACAAGACATCGTCTCCAAAAAAAGAAAAGAAAAGAAAAGAAATTATATCTCCCACTCCTAGCAAGTGCTTTTCCCTAGGGGTGAACATTTTCAGCCTCTGTGTCTCTTGACCTTCCATGGTTTGTTTCTGATGATTTGGACAGAAGAGAGGGCAATCCCAGTCTTGCCCTGAGCATAAAACCACTAGCATCCACCCTAGTTTATTATGTGCACACCACGTGCTTTGCCTCACATCCAGATCCTCTTCCTCGACTCTGGAACCCCCTACCAGTCCTTCACGGTCTGGCTAGAGACCTTCTCCAGGCAGCCTCTCCTGATCAAAACCACACTAGAGTCATTCTTTCCTCAAATTAAATCCCCTCAGCACCTGTGTATCCATAACCCTCCGCTAGTTGGGCTTTTTTGTGCATGTTGGTGGTAGGTGGGAGGTTCCGTATAGTAGTTTTCAGGAAAAAGAGAAAAGTGACAACATAACCAACTATCAGAGGTTTAGTTGAACTGCCAGATTTTAGACAATGACTGGGATTGACACAAATTCAGTTAAATTTCATCCACTTTCTCTCTCTACCTAAACTTCTGAGAAGTGATCACTGATGATAATGGGGTTGACCTAGAGGCTCTTCAAGATTCTCAAAGGAAGAGAAAATCAATGGTCGCATTTGGGGACATTTGTTACCACAACACTCTCCAAAGGTGACCTTGGGCATGTCTGATAACTGCATTTTTCATCCATTTGACAAATAAAATTCATCGCACAAAGGATCAAAGCCCTGGGATGCTGAGAAGGAAATTTGCATAGGAATTTCAATACTGAAAAGGTCAGAGATCCAATGAGACAAGCTAGCCCTGGGGAGTTCTGAAGCCCTTATTCTAAGGAAAGGAAATGAAATGGGGTTCTCTTTCATTTTGAATGATGATGAGATGACTTACGATAACAAGTCTCACTTCAAAGTGATGAGCTATCCCATCTGAGCTTCAGCTGCATTAAAATTGATGGCTTCAAGGACCAGAAAGATATGCTTATTAGTTGCATGACTGGAGAGTTACAGGGCTGTTTACTCTTTGGAGGTAAAACTCTTTTGGGTGCCCTAGCAAAGTGAGGTAGCACGTTCTACTTAACTACAGAGAATCATTTCTGAAATCATATATACTAAGATATGCGTCAGATATCTATGTCAGCCTGAAGTTTTCCAAAATAGTTCAGTTCAACAAATAGTTCTCAAATGTCTATTGTCCAGGCACCGTGCTGGTTGCTGGAGATGGAGAGATATTAATAATGAGTTATAAGTGTCAGGCATTACTCAGAGTTTCTTACTATGTAAGACCCTCTGCCAGGTGCTTTAGATACATCATGTCATTTCATTCTTTCCATTACCCTGTGAGGTATTCTTAGCCCCACTTTATATGGTCTCTAGCCAGATCATGAGGGATCTGTAGGGGGTTCCAGAGTGAGGAAGAGGATCTGGACATGAGTCAAAGCACACAGTGCACAAAATAAACTCAGGTCGATGCTAGTGGTTTTATGTTCAGGACAAGGCTGGAATTGTCCTCTCTTTTTCTGTCCTGATGGTCAGAAACAAACCATGGAGGGCTCAGAAATAGACTGGAAATGTTCAAGCCTAGGGAAAAGCACCAGCTAGGAATGAGAAGATACCCACGTTACAGGTGAAAAAAGCAAGTCATAGAAAGGTTAAATAATTTGGCCAGGCACGGTGGTGCATGCCTGCAATCCCAGCGCTTTGGGAGGCCAAGACAGGCAGATCACCTGAGGTCAGGAGTTCGAGACCAGCCTGGTCAACATAGTGAAACCCCATCTCTACTAAAAATACAAAAAATTGCTGGGCATGGTGGTGCACACCTGTAGTCTCAGCTACTCGGGAGGCTGAGGTAGCAGAATCGCTTGAACCTGGGAGGCAGACGTTGCAGTGAGCCAACATCGTGCCACTGCACTCCAGCCTGGGCAACAGAGCAAGACTCTGTCTCAAAAAAAAAAAAAGAAAAAAGAAAAGAAAGGTTAAATAATTTGCCTAAGTTTACATACTCAATACATAGCAGAGATGGAACTTAACCCCAATTCTATCTAATTCCAAACTCCACGATCTTAACCACTATACCATACTGCCTCAGATATTAATACATTTTAAGAGCCTCATGGTAAACTAGCAGGCACATACAAAATGAAGCATTTTTGAATTATTATGCTAAATGCTAAGATACAAGCATGCCTATGGTGCTGCTGGAATACAGAGGATGTGCCCTTGGGAAGTAGCACTGCATATGGATTAAGAGCACAGACTCCAAAGCTATAACTGCCTGATGGGTTCTTCTGCCCACAGCACAGACAAAATCAGACCACGGCATTGCAATACAGAAAGAGTTTAGGCCAGGCACAGTGGCTCATGCCTGTAGTCCCAGCACTTTTGGAGGCCAAGGCAGGTGGATCACTTGAGCCCAGGAGTTGGAGACCAGCCTTGGCAACATGGCGAGACCCTGTCTCTACAAAAAATACAAAAATTAGCAGGGTGCGGTGGCACATACCTGTGGTCCCAGCTACTCAGGAGGCTGAGATGGGAGGATCTCTTGAGCCTGGGAGTTTGAGGCTGCAGTGAGCCATGACTGCACCACTGCACTCAGCCTGGATGACAGAGTGAGACCCTCTACCCGCCCCCACCCCCCAAAAAAAGAATTTAATAGATATGAGGCTAGCCATGCCATGTTAGAGATGGAGTCATCATTGAAATCAGTCTCCCTGATAATTTAGGGGCTAGGGTCTTTCAAAGACAGTTTAGGAGAAGGGGTGGGGGTAGCTAAGCAACGGGTGCTTGCTGCTGATTGGTAGGGGTGCAAACATGGGGATGTGGGAAATGGTCCTCATGCGCACCGAGTCACTTTTGGTTGAGACCACAGGAGTGGTTGGCAGGTTCAGGTGGAGCCATCAGTCCGTCAGACACACGGAAAACCTGAAATGATATCTCAAAAAGCCAATCTTAGGTTCTACAATAGTGATGTTATCTGCAGGAGTAAATGGGGAAGTTGCATATCTGGTGATCTCTGGAATAATGGTTGGCAATCATTTATGTCTACACTTTGGCAGAATTCAGGCTCCTCTATCCTCCTAACCTGGTGGTCTCTCATTAGCTTTTAAAAGGAAGTTGAGTTTTGGGGAAGGACTATTAGCATTTAAACTATAGGCCCAGCATGGTAGCACACGTCTGTAATCCCAGAACTTTGGGAGGCTGAGGTGGGCAGATCGCTTGAGGCCAGGAGTTCCAGACCAGCCTGGCCAACATGGCGAAACCCTGCTTCTACTAAAAATGCGAAAATTAGACAGGTGTGGTGGTGCACGCCTGTAGTACCAGCTACTTGGGAGGCTGAGGCACAAGAATCACTTGCACATAGGAGGCAGAGTTTGCAGTGAGCCGAGATCGTACCACTGCATTCCAGCCTTGGTGACAGTGCAAGACTCTGTCTCAAAATAAAAATAAAAATAAAACATAAACTAAATATCTCCCAAAGTTAGCTTGGCCTAAGCCCAGGAATAATTAAGGGTAGCTTGAAGGCTAAAGGCAAGATGGGGACTGGCTAGATCGCATCTCCCCCATTGCCATAATTTTCTCACTGTTAAAATTTTTGCAAAGGCAGTTTCAAAGCCAGATAGCCTGGATCTGAAGTGTGAATCTGTCACTTACAAATTATGTGAACATGGGCAACTTAAACCTCTATGTGCCTCAGTTTCCTCATCTGAAAATCAAGATAATAACAAAACCTAATTCATAGAGTTGTGAGGATTAAATGTGCTTAGACTAATTCCTGACACAGAGTAAGCACTACACAAGTGTTAGATAAAATGAATAAGCTTAACTCCAAATGAGGTTACGGGAAAGCTTTTTGGAAGGACTGATGCCTGGAGCTGAGTCACAGAAGATGAATAGGAGTTAGCCAGGTGAGGGCCGGGCGCGGTGGCTCACGTCTGTAATCCCAGCACTTTGGGAGGCCAAGGTGGGCGGATCACGAGGTCAGGAGATTGAGACCATCCTGGCCAACATGGTGAAAACCCGTCTCTACTAAAAATACAAAAATTAGCCAGGCGTGGTGGTGCGTGTCTGTAATCCCAGCTACTTGGGAGGCTGAGGCAGGAGAATCAATTGAACTAGGGAGTTGGAGGTTGTGGTGAGCCGAGATCACACCACTGCACTGCACGTCAGCCTGGGTAACAGAGCGAGCCTCTGTTTCAAAAAAAAAAAAAAGAGCCAGGTGAAGATGGGAAAGGTTTACCAGGCAGGGGGAGAGCATGAGCACAAAACACAGGCATACAGCAGTATTGTTGATGGAGGCTAATTACAAGCAGTTTGGCAACTCTCCACTAGACCATAAAGCACAAGCAAGGAAGAGGTAGGGGCTGTTCTGGACAGGGGCGTTCTGTAGGTCACTTGAAGGAATTTGGACTTTATTTTGTAGGCAACAAGGAATCATAGAAGAAAAGAGTTTTATGTAGGGGAACCATGTAGACAGATATATATGGGAGAGTAGATTTGTTATATGACCTACAATTTACTTAAAAATACTCTGCAGAGACAGTGTGAGATACACATACACTTATATACATGTACATGTAGATATACATATACTCTAGGGGCAGTTAATATCTGAAGTACCCCCAGTGATGAACACATTCCAGCCGCACTTAGTTTGCATATAAAGACACTAATTGTGAGTCCACACTCCAGAGGCAGCTACTGAAAAACTGCGCCCAATCTACCTAAACCTATACTAGAGGGTTTGCTCATTCACATAAAAGAGTCATTCATTCATGAAATAAATGGTGTTCTAGATATATGGATGGACACGTCTCTCTACCCTCACATGAATGAAGCCTAAAAAACTGGTGATCCCAGAGTGGCGTCTTAGTTCTAGGAATCTACTAGTTTCCACATCCTGACACGTAATGGAACATTCTATTGCCTGGTCTAGCCATTGAGCAAAAATGTTGCTACCACTGGAGAACTGCTGCATGTGCTTCAAGTGAACTGTTCCTACATGGGGCTTAACAGAACTTGTGAAGACAGGCTTCCAGAATAAGTGCTAAAAAATGCATGATTGACAGAATTGCGCCAAATTTGTGTTTTCATTAGAACATACCAACTAGTTGGGAGATTGTGGAGGATGAGGAAGAACTAAACTCCATAGCTACCTCTAATCATTAGAAGCTACTGATATCACTGAAATGTACTGGATGATGTGAGAGGCTCAACTGGTTTAAATAAATTTGCAGGCTGGGGGAGGTGGCTCACACCTGTAAGCCCAGCACTTTGGGAGGCCGAGGTGGGCGAATCACAAGGTTAGGAGTTCGAGACAAGCCTGGCCAACATGGTGAAACCCTGTCTCTACTAAAAATACAAAAAATTAGCTGGGTATAGTGGCAGGCGCCTGTAATCCCAGCTATTCGGGAGGTTTAGGCAGGAGAATCGCTTGAACCCAGGAGGCGGAGATTGCAGTGAGCTGAGATCGTGCCACTGCACTCCAGCCTGGGCAACAGAATGAGACTCTGTCTCAAAAAAATAAAAAATAAAAGTAAAATAAAATAAAAATAAATAAATAAATTTGCAATAGAATTGAAGAAGGGCAATTATGGAGGCAGGGAAACAAATTAGGCAGAGAGACTGCTGCAAGTGGTTCAATCAGTAGATGATAAACTACAAAAACAATTACATAACAAAAGATGACAGCAAGAGAGAAATGAAAGAACTGCAAAACAGATAAAAATAATAAAATAGCAATAGTAAGTCCTTATGTGCCAATAATTA
This sequence comes from Papio anubis, assembly GCF_008728515.1. Lineage (NCBI taxonomy): Eukaryota > Metazoa > Chordata > Mammalia > Primates > Cercopithecidae > Papio > Papio anubis. Next base: position 39,908 of record NW_022164950.1, read on the forward strand.
TTTTCAATGTTAATGGACTAAACTCTCCAATCTAAAGGCATAGAGTGGTTGAATGAATAAGAAACAAGATGCAGTGATATGCTACTTACAAGACACTGACATTAGATATAAAGACACACATAGGCTGAAAGGGAAAGAATGAGGAAAAAGATATTCCATACAAATCATAACCAAAATAGAACAGGGGTGGCTATACTTATACAGACAAAATAGGCTTTAAGTCAAAACCTGTCACTAGAGACAAATAAGGTCATTATGGAATGATAAAAGGATCAACTCTGCAGGAAAATATAATAATTATACATATATATGCACCCAGCATCAGAGCACCTAAATATTTAAAACAAATATTGACAGATCTGAAGGGAGGAATGGACAGTACTACAATAGCAGTAGGAAACTTCAATACCCCACTTTTAATAATGGATAGAACATCCAGGCAGAAAATCAATTAAAAAACAGCTTACTTGAACAACACTATAGACTAAATGGACCTAACAGACATTACAGAATTCTCTACCCAAGAGCAGCAGAATACATATTCTCTTTTAGTGCACATGGAACATTCTGCAGGATAGATCACATGTTAGATCACAAAATGAGTCTTAACAAATTTAAGAATATTGAAATCATATCAAGTATCTTCTCAGACAGCAGTGGAATGAAACAGGCAATCAATAAGATAAAATTAACAAACTTACACTAAGAAAAAAAAGAGAGAAAACACAAATTAATAGAATCAGAAATGTATCTCTAGGTGGACAGTGACAGAAAAAAAAAAGAGAAAGAAAAAAGAACATCAGAAATGATACTGGAGACATTACAATGGATGATGCAGAAAATGGATCATAAGGGACTATTATGAACAACCTAGGTTTCTAGGTTGAATAACCTAGAAAAAAATGAATAAATTGCTAGAAACACACAACTTACCAAGACTGAATCAAGAAGAAATAGAAAGTCTGAAGAGACCAATAAGAAACAAAGAGATAAGGCCGGGTGCAGTGGCTCACACCTGTAATCCCAGCACTTTGGGAGGGCAAGGCAGGCGGATCACGAGGTCAGGAGATCGAGACCATCCTGGCTAACATGGTGAAACCCCATCTCTACTAAAAATATAAAAATATTAGCCAGGCGTGGTGGCGGGCGCCTGTAGTCCCAGCTACTCGGGAGGCTGAAGCAGGAGAATGGCGTTAACCCAGGAGGCAGAGCTTGCAATGAGCCAAGATCACACCACTGCACTCCAGTCTGGGTGACAGAGTGAGACTCTGTCTCAACAAAAAGAAAAAAAGAAAAGAAAAGAAAAAGAAAGGAAACAAAGAGATAGGGTCAGTAATCAAAAAGCTTCCAACAAAGAAAAGTCCAGGACTAGACAAGCTTTGGAAAATTCTACAAAACACTCAAAGAATAATTAATACCAAAATTTCTTAAACTCTTCCAAAAAATGGAAGAAGGAACACTTCCAAACTCATTTTATAAGGCCAGCATTACTCTGATACCATGAGCCAGACAAGACATCACAAGTAAAGAAAACTATAGGCCAATATCCCTAATGAACGTAGATGCAAAAACCTTTAATAAAATATTAGCAAACCAAATTCAATAACACATTAAAAGGATTATACACCATGATCAAGTGGGATGCAAGGACAGTTCAATACACAAATATATCAAATCAATCAATGTGATACACCACATTAATTAGATGAAAGCAGAACCATATGACCATTTCAATAGACACAAAGAAAGTATTTTACAAAATTCAACATCCCTTCATGATAAAAACCCTCAACAAAATAAGTACAGAGGGAACTTACCTTAACAAAATAAAGGCCAAATATTAAAAACCATCACAAGCATCATATAAGCAATGGAGAAAAACTGAAATTTTTTCCTGTAAGATCTGGAACAAGACAAGAATGCCCACTCTTGTCCTGCTATTCAACACAGTACTGGAAATCTTAGCCAGAATAGTTAGGCAAGAGAAAGAAATAAAAGACATCCAAATAAAAAGAGAAGTATAATGATTTATATATGCTGATGACATGATCATATATGCAGAAAAACCCTAAAGATGCTACCAAAATAACTGCTAGAACTAATAAATAAACTGGGTAAAGTTGCAGGATACAAAACCAATATGCAAAAATTAGTGTCATTTCTCACGTATGTTCACTGCAACACTACTCACAATAGAAAAGAGGAATCAACCTAAATGCCCATCAATGGTAGAATGGATAAAGAAAATATGGTACATACATACCATGGAAAATGTGGTACATATATACTATGGGGTACAGTCATAAAAAGAACAAGATTGGCCGGGCATGGTGGCACATACCTGTAATCCCAGCACTTTGGGAGGGTTAGGCGGGCAGATCACAAGGTCAGGAGATCAAGACTATCCTGGCTAACATGGTGAAACCCCATCTCTACTAAAAATACAAAAAATTAGCCAGGCATAGTGGCACACGCCTGTAGTCCCAGCTACTCTGGAGGCTGAGGTGGGAGAATCACTTGAACCTGGGAGGCAGAGGTTGCAGTGAGCCGAGATCACCCCACTGCACTTTAGCCTGGGCATCAGAGCAAGATACTGAAAAAAAAAAAAAAACAAGATTAGCCAGGCGCGGTGGCTCACGCCTGTAATCCAGCACTTTGGGAGGCCAAGGCAGGCAGATCACCTGAGGTCAGGAGTTCAAGACCAGCCTGTCCAACATGGTGAAACCCTGTCTCTACTAAAAATACAAAAATTAGCCAGGTGTGGTGGCAGGCACCTGTAATCCCAGCTATTTGGGAGGCTGAGGTGGGAGAATCGCTTGGACCCAGGAGATGGAATGTGCAGTGAGCTGAGATTGTGCCACTGCACTCCACCCTGGGTGACAAGAGTGAAACCCTGTCTCAAAAACAAAACAAAACAAAAACAAAAACAGAAAACCCAAGATCATGTCCTTTGCAGCAATGTGAATGGAGCTGAAAGCCATTATCCTAAGCAAACTAATGCAGGAAGAGAAAACCAAATACTGCATGTTCTCACTTATAAGTGTGAGCTAAACGTGGAGTGCACATGGACACAAAGAAGGGAACAACAGACACCAGGGTCTGTTTGAAAACGGAGGGTGGGAGGAAGGTGAGGATCAAAAAACTACCTATTAGGTACGATGTTTATTACCTAGGCAACAAAATAATCTGCACACCAAATGTCCACGACACACAATTTATCTAAATAAGAAATCTGCACATATACTCCTGGACCTAAAATAAAAGTTAAAAAATTAATGTTGTTTCCATAAACTAACAACAAACTATCTGAAATGCAAATTTTAAAAAATCCCATTTATATTAGCAGCAAAAAGAATAAAATCCTTAGGAATTAACTTAGCCAAAGAGGTGAAAAATTTGTATACTAGAAATTATAAAACATTGATGGAAGAAATTTTAAAAGACACAAACAAATGGAAAGACATCCCCTGTTCACAGACTGGCAGAATTAATATTGTTAAAATTTCCATGCTAGCCAAAGCAATCTACAGATTAAATGCAATCCCTACCAAAATCCCAATTATTTTTTACAGAAATAGGAAAAGGAATCCTAAAATTTGTATGGGACACCAAATAGCCAAAGCAATAATTCAAGAAGCTAGAAGCATCATACTTCCTGACTTCAAATTATATTACACAGCTATAGCAATCAAAACAGTATGGTACTGACAGAAAAACAGACATACAGACCAATGGAACAGAATAGAGGGCCCAGAAATAAACCCATGCATTTATGGTTAACTGATCTTCAACAAGGGTGCCAAGAACACACAATGAGGAAAGGATAGTCTCTTCAACAAATGGTGTTGGGGAAACTGGATATCCACATGCAGAAGAATGAAATTGGACCCTGCTATAATTTGAATGTTCCCTCCAAAACTCATGTTGAAATTTAATTGCCATTGTCAGAGTATTAAGAGGTGGGATCTTAAGAGATGATTAGGAGGACATAAGGGCTTCACCTTCATGGATTGATTAATGCTGCTATCAATGGAGATGCAGTTATTGTGGGAGTTCAGTCCCTTTTTTTTCTCTGTCTTGCCCTTTTGCCATGAGATGATAGAGCATGAGGGCCATTGCCAGATGTAGGCGCCATGCTCTTTGACTTCCCAGCTTCCAGGCCATGAGTCAAATAAACTATTGTTTATAAATTATCCAATATTTGGTATTCTGTTACAGCATCAAAAAAAGACTAAGACCCCTAGCTCACATCATATACAAAATCAACTCAAAATGGATTGCTTAAACATAAGATCTGAAACCACAAAACTCTAGAAGAAAACAGAGAAAAGTATTTTTGACATTGGTCTTGGCATGACAGCAAAAGCACAGGCAATAAAAGAAAAATAGACAAGTGAGGCTTCATCAAACTAAAAATCTTCTGCACAGCAAAGGAAATAATCAACAAAATGCAAAGGCAACATACAGAATGGGTGAAAATATTTGTGAACTATATATCCAATAAGGGATTAATACCCAGAATATATAAGGAACCCATATAGCTCAATGCCAAAAACACAAATATGCCAATTAAAAAGTGGGCAAAGGACCTAAATAGACATTTCTCAAGAGAAGAAATTCAAATTGCTAATAGATATATGAAATGATTCTGAATATCTCTAATCAGGGAAAGGAAAATCAAAACCACAATGAGATATCACTTCAAACCTGTTAGAATGAATGTCTACTATCAAAAAGAGAAAGCATAAGTGTTGGTGAAGATGTGGGAAAAAGAGAACTCTTGTACGCTGCTGGTAAAAATGTATATTAGTACAGCCATTATGGAAAATAATATGAAGGCTCCTCAAAAATTAAAAATAGAACTACCAAATGATCCAGCAATCCTGCTTCTGGGTATACATCCAAAGGAAATGAAATCAGCATCTTGACGAGATAGCTACATTTCCATGTTCACTGCAGCATTATTCACAGTAGCTATGGTGTAGAAACAACCTAAATGTCCTTTGATGAATGAATGGATACAGAAACTGTGGTGTATAGATATATAATGGAATATTATTCAACCTCAAAAAAGAAGGAAAGGCTGGGTGCAGTGGCTCACACCTGCAATCCGGCACTTTGGGAGGCTGAGCTAGGAGTATTGCTTGGTTTTGCTTGAGACCAGCCTGGGTAAATATAATGGACTCTGCCCTAAAAATGGGTGTAAATTAGCCAGGTGTGGTGGTACACACCTATAGTCCCAGCTACTCAGGAGGCTGAGGCAGGAGGATCACCTGAGCCCAGGAGACTGAGGCTGCAGAGCAAGACACTGTGAAGAAGAAGGAGGAGAAGGGTGGAAGAGGAAGGAGGAGGAGGAGGAGGAGGAGGGAGGAGGGAATGGAACATGGATGGAGCTGGGAACATTATACTAAGTGAAATAAACAAGATACAGAAGAGAAAAACTGCATGATCTCACTCGTATTTGGAATAGAAGATAATCAAATTCACAAATTCATAAAGGCAAAGAATAGGATGGAAGTTGCCAGGGGGCAGGAGGGGCTAATTCAGAGTTAGACTTACGTTTGCCGGATAGACCAACCCTGAATGTAAAGCTACTCTAAATAGAAGAAAAGAGGGCCAGGGACAGAACCTAGGAGAAAGCCAGCACTTAACCAATGAAAGCTAGAGTCGACTCTGGATCTGATCATTCAGGATTAATGTTTAATTTGGGTCTACCTTTCTCTACCATTTGTATGGCTCTGGATCTATTGTTTTTAACACCAAATTGGCTACATGTCCCAGGAATGCCAACTAGTAACCTTTACAAATCATAATTAGAAAGGAAAGTGTGTGGCAATAAAGTCATATATCATATTCTGGAAAGAGAACAGGAATGGAAATCATCAGGTTTGCCACCTTCTCTCTCTGGGTTTCTGTTTTTCCAAACATAAACGTGATGAACTGGCTTCAGTTATTTCTATGGCTCTTCCAGTTGGAACAGCCTATGATTCTTTGACATTTGGTTTATCTACACTTTTCTTGTAGCTGTATCACTTCTCTCCTACATTAATACAAATGGGTAGAAGCTGACTATATTCTTTTCAAGGTCATGACAATAGAAGAAAATTGCAAAAACCCAGTCACAAAATATGGTAAGTAAAAGGAAGTGAGAGTTATAGGGGAAAATGTGATTGACCTCTTGCTATTAATATCAGTGCTCAGCTGTACAACAATAAGGGTGTGTCCCCTTGAGATCAAATCAATGGCTCAAAAGAGGGAAACAAACCACTTTTTTTTTCCTGATCAAATCAAAGTTTACTCCCTAATTCTGCTAATTTTTGAGGTGATAGTGAATATTGTTCTCTCTTCATTACTTCTCTCACAGTTGTCATAAAGTGTTAATTATTTATTTATTTATTTATTTATTTTTTAGACAAGGTCTTGCTCTGCTGCTCAGACTGGAGTACAGTGGCATGATCTCGGCTCACTGCAACCTCCGCATCCCAGGCCCAAGTGATTCTCCTGTCTCAGCCTCCAGGCCCAAGCGATTCTCCTGCTTCAGCCTCCCGAGTAGCTGGCACTACAGATGTGCACCACCACACATGACTAATTTTTTTTTTTTTTAAGTGCGACTGCACTCTGTCACCCAGGCTGGAGTGCAGTGGCACAACCTTGGCTCATTGCAACCTCCGCCTCCCGGGTTCAAATGATTCTCCTGCCTCAACCTCCTGAGTAGCTGAGATTATAGGCGCGTGCCACCATACCTGGCTAATTTTTGTATTTTTAGTGGAGATGGGGTTTCATCATGTTGGTCAGGCTGGTCTCGAATTCCTGACATCAGGTGATTCACCCACCTCGGCCTCCCAAAGTGTTGGGATTACAGGCATGAGCCACCATGCCCAGCCTAATTTTTGTATTTTTAGTAGAGACAGGGTTTTGCCATGTTCTCACCCCCACACCCCCGACTGATCTCAAACTCCTGAGCTCAGGTGATCTGCCCACCTTGGCTTCCCAAAGTACTGGAATTACAGCTCTGAGCCACTGCCACCATGCCCAGCCTAGAATATTTTAATATATGTAAAAGAAAGGGTGTATAACTACTGTTCTCATCTCATCAACTATTCTTACCAAACCTTCAAAGCTTAATTGGAGGGAAATTAGTCTAGAGACAGTGTGCCCTGCTCACCTTCTTCCATACTGCCAGCTTGGAATGATTTTCCAGTGTAACACCTATGTTCCTTGCTTCTATTCTGAAGTTTAAGAATACTTTTAGAGAGGGGGTGTGAATAAAGATCACACCGCCTTTCTTTTTCATTGTTTCTTTTTTTGAGATAGAGTCTTGCTTTGCCATCCAGGCTGGAGTGCAATGGCATGATCTCAGCTCACTGCAACCTCAAACTCCTGGGCTCAAGCGATCCTCCTGCCTCAGCCTCCCAAGTAGTTGGGACACAGGTATACACCACCATATCTTAATTTTTTCTTTTTTTTTTTAGATGGAGTCTCACTCTGTCGCTAGGCTGGAGTGCAGTGGCGTCATCTCGGCCAACTGCAACCTCCACCTCCCAGATTCAAGTGATTCTCCTGCCTCAGCCTCCCGAGTAGCTGGGATTACAGGTGTGGACCACCACGCCCAGCTAATTTTTGTATTTTTAGTAGAGACAGGGTTTCGCTACGTTGGCCAGGCTGGTCTTGAAATCCTGACTTCAGGTGATCTGCCCGTCTCAGCCTCCCAAAGTGCTGGGATTACAGGTGTTAGCCACCGTGCCTGGCCATACACCTCGCTATTTTTAATCATTTTTTTTTATAAATGGCATTTGCTATATTGCCCAGGCTGGGCTTGAACTCCTGGCGTCAAGCAATCCTCCTGCCTCAGCCTCTCAGAATTCTGGGATTACAGGCATGAACCACTATGTTCAGCCTGTGCTGTCCTTTCTATGAAAAGATGATACAACTGATCTATGAATAAGCCATGTCCTTTCAGTTCTTTTGCTAGGGTTGAGGATGAGATTATTCTGAATCATCTATACTCTCTCACACTCTTGTGACCAAACAGCTATCAGGTGTACCCAGGTGGCTACTGATAGAGGTAAAAGCAGTAGCCAAGAAATTAACTAGTTCCTTTACATCAGACCTAGGATCACAAACCTCACACGCCTGGTACTCTTATCAATTACTTTCACCGTGTCATACTGACCGTGTCATCGGGTCCACCACGTAGGCAATGTATAGATATATGCTGAGTCCCAAAACCTCAGTATGGAACCCCACAGGCAGAGGCTCCAGCTTGGAGAATGGGTTAAGTTCTAGGTTTCTGCTCCAATCTGTGAAGCTGATTCAGTCCCTGGAGCAGGGTACAGGGGTCAACACGCTGCCTTCTGTTTTTTTGTACCAGGGTAGGTAGAGGGAGGCCACAATTTTGGAAGATGGGGATTGCCCAGCTGCCAGCTTTTTCAGCAGATGGTATAACCACCATGAGATAATTAGCATGCAGTCCCACAGTGGGGCTGGGTACAGAGAAGGAGCAACTGAAATGGAAAATTAGATCAACAAAAATGGAGGAGAGGTTGTTATCCCAGTTGAAAATGTTCACACCTCATTTGTGAAAGGCTCAACATGAAAGGCTCCTGACTGCATCAGCACTAAAGATGCATTTCTTTCCCATTCTCATTTGGGTCTCAGAACACCTTACTAGCTTCCTAAGTGTATTTTATTTCTGCTGTTTCTCAAATTGCACTTCCTTTATGACTACTAATGTGAAGAGGTCTGGAATATCTTAATGCTCAGATCTCCCGCTTCCTGGGCCACACCTAAACACACCAGCTTGGTGTACAGGTGTCATGGCCAGAATCCATCAGGAGTGGGACTGTGCCTGCCTCAATACCTCTGCTGGCAATCTGTCATTTTGCTTATTTAACCAAAGGCTGGTATCATTATATGGCTTGAGTCTGTTAAGAATCGAGGTGATAAACTGTGCTTTTGATTATTCTTTTGTTTTTTTAAACATCCTTTTGATGTACTAAGAGTCACTTATATATGAATAAAACAAGCAACCATCTGTTTTATGAAGCATTGGATTGTAAAAGTGTCAACTCAAGCACAATCTACTAATTTGTCAATTGTTGAGCATTGGTCAATTGACGGAAATTAGCTGTGTTGCTGGACATACACACCCTTACTTCATTAGTTGTTTATGTCTGTGGTTGGGAGGGGAGCTATAAAATAACACTGGTGATGGACGTGGTGGCTCACACCTGTAATCCCAGCACTTTGGGAGGCCGAGGCAGGCAGATCACCTGAGGTCAGGAGTTCGAGACCAGCCTGGTCAACATGGTGAAACCCCTTCTCTACTAAAAGTACAAAAATTAGCTGGGCATGGTGGTGGGCGCCTGTAATCCCAGCTACTCAGGAGGCTGAGGCAGGAGAATTGCTTGGACCCAGGAGTCAGAGGTTGCAGTGAGCCGAGATCATGCCACTGCACTCCAGCCTTGGCGACAAGAGCAAGACTCATTCCAGAAAAAAAAGGTGAAAAAGACCATGACCCTGGTTAACCCCAGGCAGAAGGGAAGCTTACTTTTTTCTTTTTTTAAAGATGTATTCTCTCACTGTCGCCCCGGGTTCAAGCGCCTCATTACAGGTGCACACCACCATCCCCGGGTAATTTTTGTATTTTTCCTAGGGACAGGGTTTTGCCATGTTGACCAGGCTGGTCTTGAACTCCTGACCTCAAGTGATCTGCCCGCCTTGTCCTCCCAAAGCGCTGGGATTACAGGCATGAGCCACCGCACCAGGCCAGAAGGGATGCTTACTTCTGGAGGCAGTGTGCAAAGATTGTCCTATTGCCTTCAGCTCCAGGTTAAATCCTCCCACCTGAGACTGACTCCCTTCCTTATAGAAACTGGCAGTTTTCGATACTTGACAATTGAGTTCCTTAGGACCTCAGTGATGGCTTGCCTTTGAGGAGAAAGGGGAAACACAGAAGAGGAAACTAAACAAAGAATAAAGCCCTCCTGCAACCAGAAGGCGTCCTTATCCCTCATTTTGGCTAAGTACACTGGATTCATAAACTCATTTTTATTGAATTCAATTTCAAAGCTTTTACTTAGGGTTTTTCTGGTAGGTAGATAAGGCAGAAGTCAACAAGCATCTAGCTACCCAACTCAATAGAGGGGCCCACCAGGGCATGATCCAGGCATATTTATGAAATAGGCAAAGTTTGTACTCAGCATGCCCCCACTCCTCCTTTGGCACTTTCCTCCCCTTCTGGCCCACCTGTCTGAGTCCCAGCATCTCCTGCTGACACCTGGCTGGGCAGGATCATTCCCTGTCCCACCTCTTAATGTAAACTGGAGTTCCTATTTCTTAGCATTGAGCACCATTTCAGACCTTTCACACAGCTCAAATCAAAAGGTATCATTCTAATCCCACAGAGCCGAACTTCATCATGGAATGTCCTCATAAGTGACACATCTGCATTTTTAGGGAGGTCTTCTGGAATTCCTTAGTCAAGACAAATGATTCTGATGCTGGAAAGTTCAGACATGATTAAACTTTAGCAAGAGACATTTTGGGGTACTCAGGAGGGCAGTTTAAGAATTCCTTAAAACATGACTTCCTGAGGCAGTTGTACCTATTTTGTGTGTGTGTGTGTGTGTGTGTGTGTGTGTGTGTGTGTAGGACTGGCTCTAGAATCACATGGAGGCTCCTGGGCAAGAACCATATATATGTACAGAAGTCAGCTGGCTTCTTCTGTCCTGGAAGTTTCCCCAATTGGTGAGAGAAGTGATCTGAGAATAGTTCAGGCAGCCCAAGATGCTGATTTCTGGTTTCAGAACTCTATAATGAGGGTGGAATAATACACATTGGAGAAGACTCCAAAAGGTAGGAGGGTGGGAGGTGGGTGAAGGATGAGAAAGTACCTATTGGGTACAATGTATACAATTCGGGTGATGGGTACACTAAAAGCCCAGACTTCATCAACTATGCAGTATAACTGATAGAGTTTGTATATTTGTCCTCACCCAAATCTCATGTTGAAATCTAATCCCCAATGTTAGAGGTGGGGCCTGGTGGGATGTGTTTGGATCATGGGGACAGATCCCTTGTGAATGGCTTGGACCACCCCCTTGGTGATAAGTGGGCTCTCACTGTGAGTTCACATGAGATCTGGTCATTTAAAATTGTGTGGTGTCTCTCTCTCTCTCTCCACACACACATACACACTTCCCTCTCTCGGTCCTGGCCACTCCATTCTCACCATGTGATATGCCTGCTCCTGCTTTGCCTTCCACCATGATTGGAAGCTTCCTGAGGCCTCCCCAGAAGCAGATGCCACTATGCTTCCTGTACAGCCTGCAGAACAATGAGCCAATTAAATCTCTTTTCTTATAAATTACCCAGCCTCAGGTATTTCTTTATAGCAATGCAAAATTGACCCTGTCAAAAAACAAACCTCTCAAAACTCAAACAAAACATATGAATAGATATTTCACCAGAAAGGATATATAGATTGCAAACACACATGACAAGATGCTCAATCAACATCATTAGCCATAAGGGAAATACAAATTAAAATCACAATGAGATATCACTAAACACCTATCAGAATAGCTAAAAGTAAAAAATAGTTAACAACACACATGCTGGCAAATAAGTAGAAAAACTGTATCATTCATACATTGTTGGCATTCTTCAACAGATTAATGATTAAACAAATTATAATTCATCCATGCCATGGAATACTATGCAGCAATAACAAGAAATCAGGGGCCAGACACAGTGGCTCAAGCTTATAATCCAAGCACTTTGGGAGGCTGAGGAAGGAGGATTGCTTGAGCCCAGGGGTTCGAGATGAGCCTGGGCAACATAGTGAGACCCTGTCTCTACAAAAAATTTAAAAATTAGCTGGGTGTGGTAGCACATGCTTGTAGTCCCAGCTAATCAGAAGGCTGAGGTGGGAGGATTGCTTGAGTGAGTTCAAAGCTGCAGTGAGCCATGATCACATCACTGCACTCCAGCTTGGGTGACAAAATGAGACTCTGTCTCAAAAAAAGAAAAAAAGAAATCAGGTATTGGTTCATGCAATAACTTGAATGAACTCCTGGGAATTTTGCTTAGTGAAACAAACAAAAAAAGCCAATCTTAAAAGGTTATAAACTGTATGATTATTTATATAACACTCTTGACAAAAATATAGAGATGGGGAACAGATTAGTGGGTACCAGGCATTAGGGAATGGATCATATAGGAGGTAGGCATGGCAGCCGGGTGCAGTGGCTCATGCCTGTAATCCCAGCACTTTAGGAGGCCGAGGGGGTGGATCACCTGAGATCAGGAGTTCCAGACCAGCCTGGCCAACATGGTGAACCCTGTCTCTACTAAAAATACAAAAATTAGCTGGTCATGTTGGCAGGTGCCTGTAATCCCAGCTACCCAGGAGGCTGAGGCAGGAGAATCGCTTGAACCTGGGAAGCAGAGGTTGTAGTGAGCCAAGACTGCACCACTGCACTCCAGCCTGGATGACAAGGGCAAAACTCCGTCTCAAAAAAAATGTAGGCATGGTTACAAAAGCTTCCTTGTGGTGAAAGTACACCTCTGTATTGTGTTGGTGGATACATGAACCTACACGTGGTACAACTGCATAAAACTTCTAGTGAAAAAGATCTGTTATTTTAAAAAAATGCATATAACGAAATACATAGAACACATAAACAGAAACAAATGATTACAAGTAAAACTTGGGAAATCTGGACAAGAGTGATAGGTTGTAGCAATGTCCTGGTTGTGATACGATAGTACAGTTTTATAAGATGTCACCACTGAGAAAAACTGGATAAAGGGTACATAATATCTCAATGTGCTCTTTCTGACTGTTGCACGTGAACCTACAGTCATCTCTAAATAGAAAGTTTAATTTTTAAAAAAAGATAAAAACAAAAATTCGGGGCCTTGAACATTTTCTGGCTCATTGTGCAGGCATGAAACTCATTGGCCGTCTGGCTACCAGGTTGGATAGTTACAAAGAAGAATGACTCCCCAAACCTGAGTATGTAGCACATTAGGGCCCCTGGTAATCCAAAGAAGAATTGTTTGCCTTCTGGAATTTCTCAGTAACCAAGTTTAATTGAACATCACTTTAATGAAAAAACCAGGCCTTTGCTATATAAATCTTCATACCAGGGTACAGCACTAGGAAATCAAAATAGGGTGTCTTAATCTATCTCCACCCCAGAGGCAGGGTCGCCCAGGCTGGAGCGCAGTGGTACCTCCTGTCTCGACCTCCTGGGCTCAAGCAATTCTCCTGCCTCAGTCTCCTGAGTAGCTGGGACTACCGGCACGCGCCACCACACCCAGCTAATTTTTATATTTTTTTGTAGAGATTGTAGCTTGCCATGTTGCCCAGGCTGGTCTCCGACTCCTGGGTTCCAGTGATCTGCCTGCCTTGGCCTCCCAAAGTGCTGGGATTACAGGTATGAGCCACCATGCCTGGCCCAAAAGTTCTTCATGTATCCTAGATACGAGTCCTTTGTTGGGTATGTGACTTGCAAATATTTTCTCTTAGTCTATAGCTTGTCTTTTCATTCTCTTAATAGGACCTTTCATAGATCAAAGCTTTTAATTTTTTATGAAGTCCAATTTAATGTATTTTTTCTTACATGGATAAACCTTAGTGTCAAGCCTAAGAACACTTTGCTAGGCCCTAAATCATGAAGATTTTCTCCTGTGTTTTTCTTTTTTTTTCCTCTAAAACATTTTATAGCTGTATGCTATACACTTAAGTCTGTGATCCATTTTGAGTTATTTTGTATGAGGTGGGATGTTCAGGTAAAAGTACACTTTTTTGGCCTATGGATGTCAATTGCTCCTGAACTGTTTGTTGAAAACGCTATCCTTCCTTCATTAAGTTGCTTTTATACCTTTGTCAAAAATCAGTTGAGCAAGTTTGCATTGGTGTATTTCTGGGTTTTTTGTGTGTACTCTCTGCCATTACCACACTCTCTTTTTTTTCTTTTTATTTGTACAATATTGGTGTACATGTGCAATTTTATTATATGCATAGATTGCTCAGTGGCCAAGTTAGGGCTTTGAGTGTATCCATCACATGAATAACATACATTGTACCCATTAGCCAATTTCTCATCATCTTCCTCCCTTCTACCCCTCACCCTTCCAAGTATCCATGATCTATCATTTCCACTCTCTATATCCATGTACCACAGTATCTTGATTACTATAGCCATACATGGTAACCCTTTACATTGGGAAGAATGATTCCCCCCAATTTGTTCTTCATGAAAATCACTTTAACTACTCTAGGTCTTTTGCCTTTCCATGTAAATTTTAGAAGAAGCTTTTCTATGTCTATGAAAATCCTTGCTGAGATTTTGATAGGAATTTCATTTGCCTATAGATCAATTTGGGGATAATTGATATCTTTACTGTGTTGAGTCTTTTAACCCACAAACACAGTATGTCTCTGCAATTATTAAGGTCTTCTTTGAGTTCTTTCCTCAGTGTTTTATAATTTCCTACATACAGATCCTTGCATGTTTTGTTAAGTTTATACCTGCTCTTTGGCACAAGTATGAATGGTATTGTGTTCTTTATTTAGATTTCCACATCGTTAGTATATATATGTGATTGATTTTTATGTGTTTATCTGGTATCATATGACCTTACTGAATTCAGTGAATACTTCTACGAGGTTTCTTTTTTCTTTTTTTTTTTAAGATTCCCTGTGATTTTCTACGTAGACAATTAAGTCTTCCACGAATCAAGACAGTTTCACTTGATCCTTTCCAATCCATATACCTTTTATTTCCTTTTCTTGCCTTGTTGTGCAAGAGCTACTTTCCCCCCTTTCTTGCCATTGTACTGGATAGAACTTACAGTACAATATTGAATAAAAGTAGTGAGAACAGCCAGGCGCGGTTGCTCATGCCTATAATCCCAGCACTCTGGGAGGCCAAGTCAGGTGGATAACCTGAGGTCACAAGTTCAAGACCAGCCTGGCCAACATGGCGAAACCCCATCTCTACTAAAAATACAAAAATTAGCTGGGTGTGGTGGTGGGCCCCTGTAGTCCCAGCTACTTGGGAGGCTGAGGCACAAGAATAGCTTGAACCCAGAAGGCAGAGGTTGCAGTGAGCTGAGATCGTGCCACTGCACCCCAGTCTGGGTGACAGAGTAAGACCCCACCTCAAGAAAAAAAAAAAAAAGAAGAAGTAGTGAAAACAAACATGCTTGCCTTGTTTTGACTTGAGAAAGAACTCAATCTTTCACCATTAAGTATAATGTTAGTTGTAGGTTTTTCGTAATGTTCTTTATGAGATTAAGGAAGTTCTCCTCTATGCCTAGTGTACTGAGAGTTTTTAATCATGAATAAATGTTGAACTTTAGGCTGGGTGTGGTGGCTTATGCCTGTAATCCCAGCAATTTTGGGAGGCTGAGGTGGGCAGATTGCCTGAGCTCAGGAGATCGAGACCAATCTGGACAACACGGTGGAATCTTGTCTCCACAAAAAAATACATTAGCTAGGCATGATGGCACACACCTACAGTACCAGTTACTGGGGGGACTGAGGAGGGAGGATCACTTGGGCCCAGGAGGTTGAGGCTGCAGTGAACCATGTTTGTGCCACTGCACTCCAGCCTGAGTAACAAAGCAAGACCCTGTCTCAAAAAAAAAAAAAAAAAGTTGAATGTTACTATCAAACGCTTTTTCTGTGCTAGTTGATATGGTCAAATGATTTTAGTCTGCTGATATGGTGGATTACATTGATTAATTTTAAAATATTGAAATATGCATACATGGGAATAAACCCCAGAGTATAATTATTTTCTACATTGTTGGGTTCATCTGGCTATTATTTTGTGGCAGTTTCTGTGTCTAAGTCCATGAAAGATATTCATCTATAGTTTTCTTGCTTTGTACTGTCTTCGGTTTTGGTATCCTTCTGGGAATCTGATTATATGAATGTTGGATTTTTGTTATTTCCAACAGGTCCCTGAGGCCCTATCCATCTTTTTTTTTCAGTCTATTTTCTCTCTGTTGTTCAAGCTGGGTAAATTCTATTGATCTATACACAAGTTTACTGATTTTGTCCTCTGCCATCTCCACTCCATAATTGATCCTATCCAGCAATTTTTAAAAATCTATTTTTCAGTTCTGTAATTTTCATTTGGTTCTTTAAAAAAATGTGAACAGGTGTTTTAATCATGTATAAAATGCCTGATTATGTATGAGTTTGAAGGAAGAAGAGATCAAAGGATTCCTGGAGGAAGGAGTGTCAGAAGGGGCCTTCAAGTAAAGAGGCACAGACTATCCCCGCCTAGGGCTGCTCTGAGCATCTTCCCATTTCTTCCTCACAACAACCCAACAATGATTATAGCAATACTTACACCCATTTTACAGATGAGGAAACTGAGGTTTAGTCAGGTTAAGGTTTTTTCTTTTTCTTTTTTTTTAGGTTAATTTATTTAACCAAGGTCCCATTGCCAAGAAGCAAAGGAGTTGGGACTTGAATCCAAGTCTTCCTGATGCCAAAGCCCATGCTTTCACCAGTATTTGGAAGCTGAAGTTAAATACCCTGCCAAGGGGAAATCTTCCCAAACACTCCCAGAATGTGGCCACTTGTTCCTTGGGATCCCCATGTTGTTCCATCCCAGGAACTTGCTTGCCCCCCACCTGCTGTGAGCTCTAGTCACGTGTGTCTATGAAGGGTGTCATCACAGTATCACTTATACCTGTATCTGGCACAGGGCTTTGTAGCTGGTAGCTACCCCAGTTGTCTACTGAGGGAACTTTAACACAATTAAACCTGACATCTCAAAACTGCCCTCAGTGGATGGCTGCTGTGAGGATTCCATGAATGGATGCTTACAAAGAGATCTAGTTCAGTGTTTGGCACACAGTGAGTACTCACTGCAAGGAAGGGTTGCCATTGGGCTGTTGATTGTTATTTGTATTTGACCAGCCTCCCTTCCTGGATTTGAAGTAGTTCCTATTCTCAGAAAGAGGCAGATGAGAGAGAGTCACACAGCCACACAAAGGTCAAAACCAAGTTTCCCAATTCCTGACTCCCCAGGAAGTGCTCAATGCCCCTCAGAAAACTACTCAGTCAAGGTTCAGGTCTGTGTCCTTTGACAACATAAGAGCCCCTTGTGATGAAATAATTCAGCTGCAGCTCCATCACAGAACCACACATGTATTTCCCATCTTATCCTGTCCTTGCCCTACTCCACGTTCCTAATCAAAGACTGAATGTGCCATGTCAGGCTGGCCTGGAGTATATTTGATTCTTTTGTATAACTTCTATTGCTATGCTAAGATTTTATATTTTTTCCATTTATTTCAAGAGACTTTGCAATTACTTATTAAAGCATTTTTGTGGTGGCTACATTAAAACCCTTGTCAGATAATTTCAACATCTAATTCATCTTGGTGTTGGCATTGGTTGATTGTTTTAGGGTGATTTTTATCATATTCTAGATATGTTGACTATTATGTTAGAAGACTCTAATTCCTACTTAAATATTTGACTTTAGCAGGCAGTCAGTTTGTTTAGGTTTAGCATAAAAATAGGTTTAGGTCCTGGCCTACTTTTGAAGGCTGTGATTCCAATGACAATTTAGTTTCAGAGCCTCTGTAGTGCTATTTTGGTCTGCTTGATTCATGTGGTGCTGATGGGTCCACTCTTCCCTGCTGGTGCTGCCTGAGGAAGCAGTGTTCCTCAGATAGGGTTGCCTGGTGCCTCTAGGTGGGGGAAGTGATTTTTCTAGTCTGTGGAAACAAAGAATCTTTCTTGTCTCTGCTGGTTCTGGTGGGACTCCCCTGACTTTGCTGCTTGCCTTCCTGGTATCTCTCAGAGGAAGAGAGAAGCCTCAAGACCATGAAGACAAACAGGCTTCCTGGGCCAGGCTACTTATCATGGTCATGTTTCCCCTTGATGGTGTGCTTGCTTGGAGAGTATCTTTCAGTGGGGTAGGGGAGTCTCCGACCTTGGTGGGAAAGGACAGCACTTCTGCTGGCTACTTATTGTCAGTGGGGCGCCTTGCTAAATCCCACTTGCTGGAGTTGCTAGGCTTACCTGTTGATGTCCCATTCAATGCAGAGGAGAAAGGAACTCACAGGAACCATTTTCTGTTGCTAGGCTGGGGTTTAAGAAATGCTGGGCCTGGGTCACATTCTTTGGTTGGCTTGAGAGTCATAAGGTACCCTGCTACTATGGTGTTCCTCCAGTTCTGGGATTCCTAATCATTCTGCCTTCCCCTTTACACCTTTTAGAATTCTCCAGGATTTCTGGTTGGGCTTACCTGGGAGAAGCAGGGAGAAATGAGTCTGTGCCATCTTGTCCAGACTGGAAGTGGAAAACCAATTCTGCATTGGTATCTGCTGCTGCTTCTCCTAGGAATGATTCAGACTTTCATTTATCATCCTTTTTTGGGGGCAAAAAGAAGCTCAGAAGACTTTGCTTTGGTTAATATATGAAGCCCCCAGTTTTTTGTTGGTGGGTGCATCCATATCAGAGTGTGTGTGTGTGTGTGTGTGTGTGTATGTGTGTGTGTGTGTGTGTGTGTGTTTGAGAAGAAAAGCTGGCAGAGATTAACCCTGCAATGACTGTATTACCAAACACTCTGATAGGATATTGAGTTAGCTGTGGATTTGTCTTGCTGATAAGATACTCCTATACCACTATACTCACAGAATCATCATATTTTGAGAGTCAGAACAATCATATTTTGGTATTTCCATATAGGCCAAAGGCAGAAAATATGAGAAACACATTCACCCATCCAAACCCAAAGAATGGACTCAGAGGCACGAAGAACAGTGGAAGCAAGACTTTTAAAGGCAGTATTACAAAATCGGGTGTCTGGTAGACAGATAAATCTGGGGCAGTTACAGCAGGTAATTTATCTCTAGCATGCAAGTCCCTCCCCCAGTTCCTCATTGGTCTAGTACTATGGGGTTATAATAGTCCCAGACATCACCTAAGTTTCATTATCTTTTATAAGATGATACCCCAGTCCCCTACCCCACTTACATTTCGATTTCCCAATAACAAAACTTTCTTCCCTTTTATGGGCTGACCCCTGCTCTACATTCTGTTTCCTTATCATGACTTTCTAGGTACATGAGCCATGTGGTTTGTCATGTCCACAGGCTGGTTGCCAGTACTTAGATTTATCATACCTTGAAAATTGACCAATAAAATGTTTTCTCACAAATTCCTTCCTCTTTTTTATTTACTTCCTCTGGTCTCATTTTCATCTAAACCCTTTTGGTCTTTGAATCACTCTAGAAGTTGTCTACTTTCTTCCTTATAGGAGAGTGAGTTTAATTTGGTTTCTAATAGTAGCAGGTTATTTTGCTGGTAAGTCATGGTATTTGTTTATTAATAGCTGTTTCAATTAATCTCTGTGCTACTCCCTTCACACAAGGGATAATACAACATCCTACTGCAGTTAAGACTCCTGCCACAATTATGAGAGATGTAAGGATTGAAGCTATAATGTCTTTCCATTTTCCAAACCAACCTTCTAGCTAGCCTGTAAATGGGTCATCAATTCCAGCATTTTCTGCCAGTTTGTTGGCTAGAGTTGCCAGTCCTTGTAAAACTTTGGTGATGGTCCCATCTGGGGCAATACTGTTGGGAATGAAACTACAACATTTCCCATCCAGCATAACACATACGCCCCCATTTTCTGCTAGTATCATGTCTAGCACAAGTCTGTTTCCCAGGCCATTTGGCTGGTGGCATCTAACTCGCTAGCCACCTCTTTGAGGGCGTCCTGAGTAGAATTGATGAATCTCTGTTGATTATAACAGATGTAGTTAATCCAATACACATTCTTATTAATAGTTGATCACCAAAAGAGTGCTGACTCAAACTCAGCAGCTATTTGGCTTCGGGCCTTAAATTCATTAGGCACCCCCTTAGAGACTCCGACCGAGTCAATATATACATTGGGATCAAAAGAATTTGTCAAATCTCTCTGGTTTTGGTGGCCATGTGTATTTTCGGGTATCTTATGAAATGCCAGGGTGAAAGGAATGGCCAATTGGACTAAAGCACAAGTCCTGGTCCAATTGGACAGTAACTAACAGGTTATGGAGGTCCCTTTTCCCACAATACCACCAGACATCAGCCCAGAGTATATGGAGAGCTGAGTAACTGCCATTGCCTGACTCACCAGTGATGATTAGGATGTGGGTACAAGTACGAGAGTTCTCCCACGGGCTTATTGAACTCTGCCCCCTGCCTAGAGAGACAAGAGGAGTGCCTAGGTTCATATTCCTTGTAGAGAATGAGGGGATTGCTCTGGGATCTGACCTCTACAATGCGGGAAAGAGCAATGACAGGCTCTTACAAGTCTCATTTCCCCATGCATCTTTGTCCTGGTATACAGCCACCATGCAATGCATGCCTTCAGGATCGGTATCCCATCCTCAGGGAAATGGAACCACCTGTGCTTGAGGTCGTCCCGCAGCACACACATAGCAATTACTTCTTTTTTTGTGTGACGGACTCTCGCTCTGTCAACCAGGCTGGAGTGCAGTGGCGTGATCTCGGCTCACTATAACCTCTGCCTCCCGGGTTCAAGCGATTCTCCTGCCTCAGCCTCAGCCTCCTGAGTAGCTAGGATTACAGGCACGTGCCACTATGCCTGGCTAATTTTTTGAATTTTTAGTAGGGACAGGGTTTCACCGTGTTAACTAGGATGGTCTCGATCTCCTGACCTTGTGACCCGCCTATCTCGGCCTCCCAAAGTGTTGAGATTACAGGCATGAGCCACCGCGCCCAGCCAGCAATTAGTCTTGTTGAGGGCTTGTACCGAACATTTGACCCGTTTGACCCAGGCATTCACATCCCTGTACGCTGTCTCAATTTCTAAAGTTTGCCTTAAATCCTTTACCTCAATTATTTCTACGCTTTTAGAGTCATTATTTGGTTAACTAAAGTATTTATTTCCATCAATAACAGCATAACTATTATGTCTCTTGCCATTTGTCACTTGGGACGACCCATCCACAAACAGCCTTATCCCACCATATAGTGGAGCTTCCTTAAGGTCTGGTCTAACTTTGACTTGGTATCCTATGATATCTAAGCAGTTATGGTCTGATGTCTCTTTGTTCTCCTCTCCTTTCCATCGGAAACTGGCTGGATTCAGGCAAGTATCTGTTGTTACAACCAAATTATCTTTTTCTAGTGATATGGCTTCATATTTTAGAATCCAAGAATCCTTTAACCACCTCCCGGCTTTTTGATTTAATATATTCCTGACTTGATGTGGGGTGCTTACTATTAGGGCCCCACCAAAGGTTAGCTTTTGACTCTACCAGCAGAGCTGTGGCAGCTACTGCTTGCACACATTCAGGCCACCCCCGAGAGACAGGCTCAAGAAGCTTGGAGACAAAAGCAACAGGTTGTCTCTTCCCTCCCCAGGTTTGAGTGAGCACCCCAAGGCCACACCCTGGTCTACTGTTACAAACAGATGGAATGGTTTCTTTAAAGATGGGAGGGCCAGGACCGGGGCTGTAATGAGGGCCTGCTTTAGCTCTTTCACTGCCTGAATTTCCTCTGGGGACCATTGCATGCGATCAGGCTCCTATTCTAGTAACTTGAGATACAGAATTTTTGTCTTTTGAGCATATGAGTCAATTCATAACCTACAGTAGCCAGTTGAACCTAAAAATTTTCGGAGTTCTCTCTGTCTTAGGCAAAGGCAGGCCCATTATTCCAGATATTCTCTCTGGGTTTATTATCTGCTTCCCTTCACTAATCAGGTGTTCTAAATATTTAACTTCTTTTTCTACAAACTGCAATTTGTTCTTAGAGACTTGCAATCCCCTTTCTCCTAGGAAATTAAGCAAGCTTATGGTGGTTTCTGATACCTTGGCCCTCCTCTCACCAGAAATGAAAAGATTATCTACATATTTTAATGACTGCGTTCCCCTGGAAGGTTGGAATTCCTCCAGAACTTTTTCTATGATTTGACCAAATGCATTTGGGGCTTCCATGAAACCTTGTGGCAGCACAGTCTAGCGGTACTGTTGTTTTCTCCCAGTTATAGGATTTTCCCATTCAAAGGCAAAGAGGTCCCTATTCCTAAAATCTAGGGGACATGCCCAGAATGCATCTTTTAGACCCACCACACTGAACCACTTATGTTCATGGTATCTTATTAAGGAGGGTGTAGGGGTTAGGCGCCACAGGATGGTGGGTCTGGACAATTTGATTCATATCCCCTAGATTTGCACCAATCTAGGGAACCCATCAGGCTTTTTGACTGGGAAAATTGGAGTATTGTATGGTGACATGCAGGATTCTAATAGTCCATCTTTAATCAATCCGTCTATTATCAGTTGGAGATCTTTTCTCCCTTCAACAGAAATGGGATATTGTTTTCTTTTTTTCTTTTTTTCTTTTTTTCTTTTTTTTTTTAAACGGAGTCTCACTCTGTCGCCAGGCTGGAGTGTAGTGGCATGATCTCGGCTCACTGCAATCTCCTGGGTTCAAGTGATTCTCCTGCCTCAGCCTCCTGAGCAGCTGAGACTACAGGTGCGTGCCACCATGCCAAGATAATTTTTGTATTTTTAGTAGAGACGGGCTTTCACCATGTTGGTCAGGATGGTCTTGATCTCTTGACCTCATGGTCCGCCTACCTCGGACTCCCAAAATGCTGGGATTACAGGCGTGAGCCACTGCGCATGGCCTGTTTTCTGAAAACTACTTCTCCTGGTTGTTTTAGTTTAATCTGTAAGGGTGTGATTTTTAACCATCCCCTGTTGCCTTCCCTAATCCACACAAAAGGATTAATTTTTTTTCTCTTCCTTTGTTAGGAGGCCCATCAGTACTTTTATTTGTCCTTCCTCTATTCCTAATCCTAAACCCAATCTCACAATCAGGTCTCAACCAAGGAGGTTAGTTCCTGCTTCAGGAACATGTAAGAGTGACCCCTCAATTTGTTCAGGTCTCAATCTAATTAACATTTTCTTGAATATCTGAACCTGCAATCCCTCCCCTTTTGCCCCTGATACTGTCAATTTTTCCTTAGAGAGTTCTGTACCCCTTGGTTGGTGAATTAGGGAGGAGCAAGCCACCCCAGTATCAACAAAAAATGTCACTTCTTCTCCCTCGGGTCCCACCTTCACATTTATCAAGGGTTCCTGGAAGGTCCTACTCAGAAGGAACCCCTGACCCCTCTTGTCTTCATCAACGGTCATAAAGGGGATCACCTTTTCTTCTTTTTTCCCTTCAGGACATTCTCTCTTAAAAGGCCCTGGTTTTCCACACTTGTAACGTGCACTCATAGTCTTAGGAGCTTTTCCCTTCTTTCTCTGTGTCGAAATCTATTATTCCATTGTCTCCTTCAAGAGGGATATTGATCTAACCTTTTTCTGACTACCTCTTCCACAGCAGAAACCATGATTCTCACTTTTTGTTTCAGCTTCCCTTCCTCTCTCCTTACAAAGACCTTCTGAGCTTCCCTCAGTAATGCCTCAATTGGTTTCTCATCCCATTCATCACCCTTTTGTAATTTTTTTGTAATGTCTGGCCAGATCTTAGTTACAAAGTTAACCTTCAAAAGGCCTTGCCCGATCAGGAGCAAGGCGGCCGAATAGGAACAGCTCCAGTCTCCAGCTCCCAGCACAAGCGACACAGAAGATGGTTGATTTCTGCATTTTCAACTGAGGTACTGGGTTCATCTCACTAGGGAGTGCTGCAGAATCGGTGCTGGTCAGCTGCTGCACCTGACCAGGAAGAGCTGAAGCAGGGCGAGGCATCACCTCACCTGGGAAGTGCAAGGGGGAAGGGAATCCCTTTTCCTAGCCAGGGGAACTGAGACACACAACACCTGCAAAATTTGGTAACTCCCACCCCAATACTGCGCTTTACCAAGGGTCTTAGCAAACGGCACACCAGGAGATTATATCCCACACATGGCCGGGAGGGTCCCACGCCCGCGGAGCCTCCCTCATTGCTAGCACAGCAGTCTGCTATCTAACGGCAAGGCAGCAGCGAGGCTGGGGGAGGGGCACCCGCCATTGCTGAGGCTTCAGTAGGTAAGCAAAGCCACTGGGAAGTTCAAACTGGGTGGAGCCCACAGCAGCTCAAGGAGGCCTGCCTGTCTCTGTAGACTCCACCTCTGGGGAGAGGGCACAGCTAAACAAACAAACAAAAAAAAGCAGCAGAAACCTCTGCAGACGCAAACAACCCTGTCGTTTTGAAGTCTTTGAAGCTTTGAAGACAGCAGTGGATCTCCCAACACGGAGATTGACATCTGAGAATGGACAGACTGCCTGCTCAAGTGGGTCCCTGACCCCTGAGTAGCCTAACTGGGAGACATCCCCCACTAGGGGAAGACTGACACCCCACACCTCACACAGCGGGGTACACCCCTGAGACGAAGCTTCCAAAGCAAGAATCAGACAGGTACACTCGCTGTTCAGCAATATTCTATCTTCTGCAGCCTCTGCTGCTGATACCCAGGCAAACAGGGTCTGGAGTGGACCTCAAGTAATCTCCAACAGACCTACAGCCAAGGGTCCTGATTGTTAGAAGGAAAACTAACAAACAGGAAGGACACCCACACCAAAACCCCATCAGTATGTCACCATCATCAAAGACCAAAGGCAGATAAAACGACAAAGATGGGGAAAAAGCAGGGCAGAAAAGCTGGAAATTAAAAAAATAAGAGCTCATCTCCCCCTCCAAAGGAACACAGGTCATCGCCAGCAACGAATGAAAGCTGGATAGAGAATGACTTTGATGAGTTGAGAGAAGGCTTCAGTCCATCAAACTTCTCAGAGCTAAAGGAGGAATTATGTACCCACTGCAAAGAAACTAAAAATCTTGAAAAACGAATGAAAGAATGGATAACTAGAATAATCAATGCAGAAAAGGCCATAAACGAACTGACAGAGATAAAAACTATGACACGAGAAATACGTGACAAATGCACAAGCTTCAGTAACCAACTCAATCAACTGGAAGAAAGAGTATCAGCGATTGAGGATCAAATGAATGAAATGAAGCGAGAAGAGAAGTCTAAAGAAAAAAGAGGAAAAAGAAATGAACAAAGCCTTCAAGAAGTATGGGATTATGTGAAAAGACCAAATCTACATCTGATTGGGGTGCCTGAAAGTGAGGGGGAGAAAGGAACCAAGTTGGAAAACACTCTGCAGGATATCATCCAGGAGAACGTCCCCAACCTAGTAAGGCAGGCCAACATTTAAATTCAGGAAATACAGAGAAC
>NW_022164951.1:0-1843 GCF_008728515.1 Papio anubis
GGCTGGGGGCTGGCCTTGAATCCTGAGCCACCCACCAGTGGCAAACTACAGTTTTGCAGAGTTTGACTCTCCGGCACCTCTCTAAGGCAGCTAGGCTGGGACAGGACTGGCAACGGCAGCACCAACACCTGTGTGTCCTGAGCGGGGAGGGGTGCTGCACTCACAGGCTCCAACCAGCAATGTCATTAACATTTTTCCCCACTGCAAGGATCATGCAAACCCTACCAGTTTCATTCCAATGTTTTTTGAAAAACATACTTGAACACAGAGCCGGGAGTTTTGACAGATAGGCTTTAGGAGCTTTGTCACCACTGCCAGGACACAGGGATCTCCTGATGAGGTGCTTAGGGACCTGTGGGGCCCGGAGTCCAGGGGGTTGGGAGCGCCTGTAGTGGCCAGCAGGGAGGCCTCAGAGCCACACCTCCTCCTCCCCTAGTCACCCCAGGAGACCAGGGAGGGGACATCTGTCATTCTCTGCCTGTCGCTTTCTTCTCCATCCCACCACCTATGCATTGAACATAGAGAACGCATGAGGTCGCATTGTCTGGAGTCAGCCACAACCACTGCTCCATCAAAGGACTCTGCACCGGAGGCCAGCAGGACACCCTGGGCTTCCTGCAGGGGCTAGGCCATGCAGGGCCCCAAGGCAGAGAGAAAGGTTCAACTTGGAGGCTGGTGGTTAGACATAGGTCCTCGAGGGTCCTTTTAAGGTCTCAACCCTAGGATCCCATGGGGTCCCGTTGCTGTGGTTCGAATTTCTCAGTCTCTCCCTTGATTTTGCTGATTTTGACTCTTTACAGATTATATCCTTTTGGGTTTTCTCTCCTTCCAAAGAATTTTTTATTGTAATTATTTCTGACACTGCCTGAGGACTGAGATTTTATGGTTTTCAGGAGTTATGGTTTTCAATACATCTTTATGTTCCCTCGTCTTGTTCTCCTAGAAGCTGGCTCTGTGCTGTTAGCTGCCTCCACACATGTGCCCTTCATTTGTTAGGACTCAAGTGTCACATCTGAAATGGGGGCTAGCGAGGTAGATCTGCAAGAGCCATCCCTTGGTTGAAGCAGCAAGCCCTGGAGTGGCCCAGCAGGTGCTAATAAGCTGACCTGTGAGAGACTGAATATACAATGACAGCGGCCAGACTACATACAAAAATCAAACTCCGAGCCACTATCTGCAGCAACCAGTCCCAAAGCCAGCCCGGGATCTGCAGCAACAGCCCAGGAAGCCAGCCTGCTAGAAGTCAGATGTGCAGGAAGCCAGCCCGCTATCTCCAGTCAATCCAGGGAGCCTAACACCACCCTGTAACAGTCAGCCCACAACAGCCAGAACTTGACTAGTAACAGCTTCCCTAATTTTTGTGCAGGCTTCCAACTTAGAACCAACCAGAAAAAGTGAAATCTGCTGCCCTAACCGACCACACAGGAGACGCTATTTCTGGTCGGCCACCCCAGCTTCCCCAAGCCAACAGCCTCCACTCGGAGTGTACCTGGAGCCTCCCCTTTTCCCATGTGAGCCTTTCCCATCCTCTGCCTGTCTGCAAGTCTCTACCAAAATGCAAGTGGTGATGGCTGACTCCCTTGCTGGGGCCTTTGCGTCTCTCATTTGATTGGTCTTTGTTTATCTCCAGGCTGCTTCCCATGCTACTATGGATGGGCATTTCCTGCCCAACCAGAAAGATTTCACGTGCATGCCTGGGGATGGGGCGTGCCCAGGTGCATTTCTCCTGCCTCCTCCTTCTCTCTTTATCCCACAGTCTTCCTCCTCACCCAGCTAGCCATAGGTGTCCACATGGAGCACAGTCTGAGGAGAGAGCTGGGTCAAACACAGTCAGGTTCTAGGC
>NW_022164952.1:0-1843 GCF_008728515.1 Papio anubis
CTTCAGGCCACTGTGCCCGGATGTGGGGGCTGCTAGTGCCCCTGTTCGCCATTGAAGAAGTAGAGGCACAGAGAGGTTAGGTGTCTGGCCCACCGTCACACAGCAGGTAGGGGCGGAGACGCAGAGCCCAGTACACTGACCACCACACCACCCTGCCAGCCTGCTGCCAGGAAGGTGTCCCCATTAGGACCCAAGGTCAGCTCCTGGACCTCTCTTGTGGTGTCAGGAGAGCCACAAGGGTGGCCCCAAGGATCCCTCACTCAGTGTCCTCTGCTCCCAGACTTGGCTGGGCCGAGCCTGGCCAGTCCCACCTCTGGCCACTGGTTAGCCCTCTGGGAAGTGAGATGCAGGGATGTACACAGACTGCCTGTGTAGACGCTGCTGCCCAGTGTTGAAAGTCTTATCTGGGCTGCCCCCCAGCCGTCCCCACATACCCCTCCCCTTCCGGCCCCCGGCCCTCATCCCAGTCCCAGGAGTCCCAGGTTTTCCTTCTTGGAATCTCTTGGCCCCAGGGAACACGGCTCACACGGTCTCTTTGCCAGTTTACGGCAAGGAAACCGAGGTTCAGAGACTGTGGGTGTCCCACGTGATTCTCACATACACTGCACTCTCCCAGGCCCCTCTTTTAAACACTTTAAATGAGGTGACATTCACATCGCATGCAATTAACTATTTCAACGCGAATCATGTGGTGGCATTTGTGCATCCACAGTCCTGTGCAACCACTCATGCCATCTAGTTTCAAAATGTTTTCATCTCCCCAGAAGAAACCTCCCATCCTCACTAAGCAGTTACCCCTCCTTGGTATCCCCCCAGCCCCTCGTTTGATGGAAGGGGAAACTGAGGCCCAGAGAGAGACTTGCCAGTGGGCGGAGCTCTGATCATGAGGAATCAGGCACCCATCTGCTGCTTCAGTCCTGGGTTGGTTTTCCACCCAGCAGAGGTGACAGAGCCGGGAGGTCCTGGGAGCGCCACAGGGGAGCCCCACACTTGCAGCCAGAGCCCTGCCCCGAGCCTCCCCACCAGGGGACAGCAGAGAGCTTTCCAGAACCGGCCGCGGGGCTGGCGGGAAGCAGCGGGTCAGAGCTGCTGACAAACCTCACGTTGACCCCAGATCGCTGTCTCTGTGGGTTGGGCTCGGGAATTGGAGAGGAGGCCGCATGATTGGAAACATGAAGACGGCTTGGCCTGGCTAGAGGAGTGGGAAGCTCAGTCACGTTGACTGAGGACACAGACCTCCTGCCCGCTGAGCCGGGCCTGCAGCCATTCTTCTCGGGGTGGGGGCCGCAGGTCCGGGTTGCTCTCGGCCCCCGACCTGCCTCAGAGTCCGGGGGGCTTTGGAACTGTGCCTCCCCATCTCCACCCACCCTGGCTGGTGCCATGAGGGGCCTGGATCCTGGGATCCTGTTCCTCTTGGGCAGCAGAGACTGGGGGACCAGAGGAGATGATGGGTCTTCAAGCCCCACATTCAAACCCCAGCCCACCACTCACAGTCTGGGGGTTCGGGGTGACGGAGTTGATATCTCTGAGCCCCAGTTTGGTCACCACTAAAATGAGGCCGACATACTGGGGCAGAGTGCCAGCCCCAGGGCTAACAGAGGCCTGTTTCCTACTGACAATACTTCTTACTCCTAGGAACAGCTCCAATAACCACACACTAGAGAACACTCAACCCAGGCCAACTTGTCAGAGGCACGTGAACCACAGCGACTCCATCTTGAATGGCGGCTGGGTAAAGGGAGGCTGAGACCTGCTGGGCCGCGTTCCCAGGGTGCTAGGCATTCTTAGTCACAGGATGAGATAGGAGGTCGGCGCAAGATACAGGTCGTAAAGACCTTGCCGC
>NW_022164953.1:0-1842 GCF_008728515.1 Papio anubis
GCCAGGAGGGGCCTGAGGCACACAAGAGGGCAGGTGGGGGGGTCTCAGCTCCTTAACTCCACAATGAAATCTGTGGGAATGGCCACATTGCTGCAAATCCTCTCTCCCCTCTTCCCTATCGCTTTTTCCTTCCTTCAGTCTCCAAAAAAGGGGAGTGAAGCTTCACGACAGGGGAGACCCTGACCAGAAAAGCACAAAACTCTCAAGACCAAACACAGCCGGGCCCCTGGGTCTGTGGTGGGGCGACTATGACAAGGAATTACAAGGCTGTGGTCACCGCCACCTTCGCGACACCTGACAGCAGCGTGGCACCCACCTACTGTTTCTGATGTGACCTGATCAAGCTTACAGGACAGAGTAATGCACCAGCCAGCGCTAAGGAATGAAAGGAGTCCAACCGAAACTCCCTGCAGCCACATCCTGAGAATGTGTAACACCTGCTCTGAGGTATTTCATTCATTCCGTTCTGCCCAGAAGACCCACTTCGCCAGCACTGCATAGATTCTGAGGGGCTCTGGCATCAGCTAAGCATCAATGCTGGCAAGAAGGAAATCATGAGTGAGGAGGAGGATGAGGATGAGGACGCACGTGTCCAAAGATGACTTCACCACATCAGATCCACCCAGGGCTTCTGAAGCGCAACACGGCCAGGTCCTGAGCCAGACACCTACTATGGAGCTCGCCCTGTGCTTGGAGGAACTTTCCGCAGCGTCTCTTGTCTCCAGCCACAGGTGCTGGAAGCATCCCTTCTCCCAGTTCTAACCAGAAACCTCCCTGGATGGTGCAAACATCCCCTGGGTCACAGTCACCCCATGAGAATTACCAAATTGACTGAACACCTGGAGCCATCCACAGACCCCAAACATAAATGCTGCCCAGGGCCAGGCCAGGAGTCACGGGTCACAGAGGGTGTGGCCGGACAGGGAAGAGACGCTGACTCCCACACATCCTCAGCCTCTGACGGCTTCAGGACAGTGGCTGGAGTGACCTGGAGTCATCCACATCAAGTCGCTTCACGCCCTCATTTCCCGTGTTCGTCACCAGCTCCTGTTCTACGGCCAGACGAGCCCAGTTCAGACCCAAATTCAAACCTTCTCAGGATTCAGCCTGTTTGGCCATCAGTAAACAGGGCTCTGGAGAAAACAGCTGCCATGTTCACATCTCGGTCCCTCTCCCTTCAGGGGTCCACAGAGGGATCCTCGGCGGCTTTCTCGTCCCTGCCCCGGCTCCCGAGCAGCTGCAGCATTCGCCAGGGTGACCTCGATCAGCTCAGCCGGCGTCACTCACCCATCATGAGACTAGAACCACAGCACTCTCAAGACAGCCTCATTCCTTGGAGCGCAGGATCAGAAGGGCAATGAGGACACACACATACACTTACCAAGGTGGCTGTACCTGGCCAAAGGGAGGCTCAACTAACTACACGCTCCAGTTCTTTCTCTCTTGTAATCAGTTAACTTAAGGCCCAGGGTGGTGGCTCATCCCTGTAACCCCTGTGCTTTGAGAAGCCAAGACAGGGAGACTGCTTGAGCCCGGAAGTTTGAGACCAGCCATGGCAACATAGGGAGGACCCTCGTCTCTATAGAAATACAAAAAATTAGCCGTGCACGGTGGCATGCACGTATAGTCCCAGCTACTCAGGAGGCTGAGGTGGGAGGATCACCTAAGCCTGGGAGGTCGAGGCTGCAGTGAATCGTGATTGCACCAGTGCACTCCAGTCTGGGAAAGAGAATGAGGCCCTGTCTCAAAAAAAAAAAAAAGAAAACCGGAAATTGTTTAACCTAGCTTTGAGAAACTCGAATGAATGAAAAACTGAATTTAAAACAATCGCATAATAAATCA
>NW_022164954.1:0-1842 GCF_008728515.1 Papio anubis
TAAATTATTTATTTACCTTTTCATTTTTTAGAGAAAGGGTTTCACACCGTCACACAGACTGGAGTGCAGTGGCGTGATTATAGCTCACTGCAGCTTCTAATCTTGGGTTCAAGTGATCCTCGCACCTCAGCCTCCCAAAGCGCTGGCATTACAGGTGTAAACCACAGCACCCGGCCTGACTATTTTAAACAATTAATTACCATATTCCTTAGAATTGTAGCTCCTTTATAGGTCATTCAACATGTGATGCAATTTTTTACAAGTGGTATTTTTCTTTCTTTCTTTTTTTTTTTTTTTTTTTTGAGATGGAGTCTCACTCTGTCGCCCAGGCTGGAGTGCAGTGGTGTAATCTCGGCTCACTGCAACCTCCACCTCCCGGATTCAAGTGATTCTCCTGCCTCAGCCTCCCGAGTAACTGGGACTACAGGCATATGCCACCACATTCAGCTAAATTTTTGTGTTTTTAGTGGAGACGGGGTTTCACCATGTTAGCCAGGATGGTCTCCATCTTCTAACCTCGTGATCTGCCTGCCTTGCCCTCCCAAAGTGTTGGAATTACAGGTGTGAGCCACCACACCCGGCCACAAGTGGTAATTTTCAACTATGCTTCAAACCATTACACAAAGCCAAGTACATCTACTCAAGGCACTCTCAAGTTTCCATTTACTCCCATTTTACTCAACAAAATAAAATGTTAAATTGGAACATATTTCACATGACACTTAAAAGATCAACGAAATGCTCCTGAAAATTTCTGAGCTCAACAACTCCATTAATGAGAAAAAAAAAAAACCCAACTGGATATAGGGAAGATGCTGCACATAAAACACAATTGTGAAGAATATGCAAGATACTGCCAAAAAGCTGCTTAAGGTTTCATCATAGATACTTGTCCTTAACTCCGAGATAAAGTATATACTCATGTAACTAAATTCGTTTAAAAGGAAACAAAGGGGAAGAACAAAAAGAACTTCCACTTTAGAATCCACATTTTCAAAGGCCTCCATTATTTACACCATTGCGGGGAAGAGAATTTTTCTCTGCTATATTTGCTTGAAAGAATTAAAGGTGTAGGGCAAAAATTCTTGGAAATTATGTAGTTTATGATACTCAAAAGTGAGAAAAATGAAGCCCAGAAGAGAAGGCCTTCCAGGAAAATTCCAGAGCCGGAGGTAGACCCAGTACATTGTTTTTGTTTTTGTTTTGAGAGGAAGTCTCACTCTATGGCCCAGGCTGGAGTGCACTGCAGCCATTTCACTCACTGCAACCTCTGCCTCCTGGGTTCAAGCTATTCTCCTGCCTCAGCCTCCTGAGTAGCTGTGATTACAGGCGCCCACCACCACGCCCAACTAATTTTTGTATTTTTAGTAGAGATAGGGTTTCACCATGTTGGCCAGGTTGGTCTCGAACTCCTGTCCTCAAGTGATCCGCCTGCCTACACCTCCCAAAGTCCTCGGATTACAGGCGTGAGCCACTGCACCCGGCCGACCTGGTAAGTTTTAATCAAGTACTCTGAACTATGCAACAAACACTAGGAAGTAATAGAAAAAAAAATTAATCTAAAAACCCTCTGGAGAGTCAAAGAATTGCAGATTTAAAACAGTATGAATACTTGGATTCATGGTATTGAAAAAGGACCTCGCATTTACCCGCATGTACAAACTGCCTGCCCACCTCTATCAGAGCATTTTTCAAGCTGTGCTACAGTTGACTATGTACTGCCAAAGCCAATCTATCCCTGCGGATCATAAGCTCTTAAAGACCAGGACTTCAGGAGAACAAGCAAAACTTCAGAGAGAAGGGAGCCACCGAAACAGAGTTCATAGCAATGGGTCGGCAGGA
>NW_022164955.1:0-1841 GCF_008728515.1 Papio anubis
TTTATTTTTGAGACAGAGTCTTGCTCTGTCACCCAGACTGGAGTGCAGTGGCGTGATCTCGGCTCATTGCAACCTCTGCCTCCCAGGTTCAAGTGATTCTCCTGCCTCAGGCTCCCAAGTAGGTGGGACTACAGGAGTGCACCACCACACCCAGCTAATTTTTGTATTTTTAGTAGAGACAAGGTTTTGCCATGTTGGTCAGGCTGGTCTTGAACTCCTGATCTCAGGTGATCTGCCTGCCTCTGCCTCCCAAAGTGCTGGGATTACAGATGTTAGCCACTACACCCAGCCTACAATGATCTTTTGGTTATCACCTACAAAAGGAAGACAATAACTGTATGTAGACCAGAAGCAATGACTATTTGAACGTTCTGAGACTCAGGAAGTTTTGGAATGTCCTTACATTGAAGGGCATTATTATTATATATTATTATTCTTGACAGCCCACTCCAGAGCAATATAGCAAGAAAAGGCCTATATGCTGGTTTTGTTTCTTTGGTTTGATAGATTGTTTTTGGAGGGAAAGAACACAGCAATAAAGCTGGTTTCTGCTCTACAACCCATCTTGAGGGAGAGGAACCCCAATAAATGTGGTTAATGGCAGCTGCTCTGTAAAGAAATGGTAGATACCAGGGAGCCTGAAGACAGGATAGACCTGGGTGGGGGGCAGACATGGAGTGGAGTCCATATGGCTCCTGGCACATCTGACAACCTGTCTAAATCCAAAATCTTCCTCTCTTCTCCAGTAAATGCAAACCCCCTTCTCTTTCCTTATTTATGTCAAGGAAATTACCCTTTTGTCAATGGACTTTTGTTAGGAGCCTCTGTACTCAACACTAAGGGAATACAAGGTGCAGAGTATGTGACAGTCTCTCCCCGAACCACTGGGATCTTACAGTCCAAACAGGGAGAAAACTCATAATGCCTCTTTTTTTATTGAGACGGAGTTTCACTCTTGTTGCCCAAGCTGGAGTGCAGTTGTGCAATCTCAGCTCGCTGCAACCTCTGCCTCCCAGGTTCAACTGCTTCTCATGCCTCAGCCTCTTGAGCAGCTGGGATTACAGGCACCCGTCACCAAGCCCGGCTAATTTTTGCATTTTTAGTAGAGATGGGGTTTCACCATGTTGGCCAGGCTGGTCACAAACTCCTCATCTCAAATGATCCGCCCATCTCGGCCTCCCAAAATGCTGGGATTACTGCCCTTCTGCTCTTACAATGTCACCCCATCACTCATGAGGTAAAGCCCAAATTCTTGGGGCTGGTGTTCATGCCCTCCACAATTTGATGCCAAATTGCTTACTACTTTACCCACACACCCAACCCCGGTGAACATACCCACAAAAGGAACCTCTGCTCTGGTAAGACCACCTCTCTGCTACTCCCCCAAGGATCGACAAACTGCCCACTTCCAGTAACCCCAGCCACTCCTCCGAGGCTTCCCAGCCACCATCTCCAGCAGTAGGCCATGTATGGAGCCTTCTGTAAACCACATGCCCACTATAGCCTTCCTTCCTCAGGGCTCTATGACCGTCACTGTGTGCAGTACTCATGATGAGCCAGCTCTGGGGCATGTTGAGTTTAAGTAGATAGCAGTAAATTGAGGTAGAAATGCCCAACAGGCAAATGCAGATGTTTGACTAGAACTCTGGGAGCCAGGCTGGGCGCGGTGGCTCATGCCTGTAATCCCAGCACTTTGGGAGGCCAAGGAGGTGGATTGCTTTGAGCTCAAGAGTTCAAGAACAGGGCACATGTTTTCAGGATCTCCTGAGGCTGTGTCACGAGCCAAACTTTTTTTTTTGAGACAGAGTCTCGCTCTGTCACCCAGGCTGGAGTGCAGTGGT
>NW_022164956.1:0-1840 GCF_008728515.1 Papio anubis
TCAAGATGTGCTTTATATTAGTCACATTTATGTAAACTGTATGAGTTCATTATATATGTTTCAAATCTTTCTATCCTATTAAGAAAAAAACGGATAATCAGTCTAAAAATTGACTTTGGTTACTCAAATTTATGTTAACTGTGAGTTTATATTCATTTCAATTTTTAGAAAATGTAACAACTTAATTCCATCATTAATCGTTTATTAAGTACCCTATGCCAACCTGAGAAAGTTAAATTTCTCTAATGTCACAGCAAATTCAAACGTGGCATTTAACAAGATGGAAAAAGATTATATCAAATATTCTTCTGAATTTTAACACTTTACAGTGAGAGCAGATTTTAACTATATTTCAATAACCTTGAGAAGTATGATGCAACCCCAAATATTAAAGTAACTCAAAATCTTTAATTTATAAAATGGCAGAAATATCTGTATCCGGAAAAACTGGAAAAATTGACTGATCTGATGTATTACTGGTTGTTTGGTATATTATAAATTATATCATTATAGTTAAATTTATTAAATCACAATTTTAGAATGCATCTAATCTTTATAATGTAGCTATACATAGATATCTTAAAGTATCTTTGGCCTAGTCTCTTAAAGATAGAGGCAAAAAAAGGAGGGATGAGAAGAATACTATTTATATAAGTTTAACACTGTAAAGGGAAATTCCAGTCAGCCTTTCTTTATTCTAGTAGATCGGAGCTTGAAAGTAAAGTATAAAGTACATAGATAAAAAAAAGAAAAACTCACCCTTTTTAAACACAAATTTAAGTATAAGAGCTCACACATTTTTCTGAATTACTTTGGTTACATTAGTGACTTTCTTGTAATTATTCCATTCACAACACTGGTAGGAGACTGAGGTATTCTGATGCCATGAAATTGTATTTAGGACTTTCTATTTTGTTTTGTTTATTTCAGAGAAGGAAAAGGAGCCCCCACTCGACTGTTTTGCTATGAATTATAGTTTTAAAGGCATGAGTTTTCTATTAGTACTTTCAAACATTTTAAATATGCACATATGGCAAGGAGAGGTGAAAAAATATAACTAAATTTAACTAAATTTAAAATGCACATAAAGCACTAAAATATTAGCTTTTAAAATACAAAGTAGAGAAGTCAGAAAAGCTTCAAAATATTCTAACTCTTTAATATGAAATTATACTAAGGTAATTATATAATTAGGTTATATTCTGTATTATGAATTGCATTTTAATCCACATAAATGCAAATTTCTATGACTGTTCATTAACATTTGGAAAAATATAAATAGATTTTATGAATATTGCAGATTTTAACTCACCGAGAAATTAATAAACTGTATTTCCAGTTTACTTAAAATTCAATATTTAAGTCTAATTTCTATGTTTACCTTTTGGGAAAATGGATATAGCATCTTTTCATACAGACTTTGTGCAAATTAAGGAAAAAGCCAAGACATTTTCATATTTGTAAACAAGTGTCCAGATAATGACTGTTCAAGATTTCATTTCTATATTTTATTTTTGAGACGGAGTTTTACTCTTGTTGCCCAGACTGGAGTGCAATGGCACAATCTTGGCTCACCGCAACCTCTGCCTCCTGGGTTCAAGTGATTCTCCTGCCTCAGCCTCCTGAGTAGCTGAGATTACAGGCGTGCGCCACCACACCGGTTAATTTTGTATTTTTAGTAGAGACAGAGTTTCTCCATGTTGGTCAGGCTGCTCTCGAACTCCTGACCTCAGGTAATCCACCTACCTCAGCCTTCCAAAGTGCTGAGATTACAGGTGTGAACCACCGCGCCTAGTCTCAAGATTTCATTTCTAAAATATTCCCAAGAGCAGTTTTGCTG
>NW_022164957.1:0-1839 GCF_008728515.1 Papio anubis
GGTGGATGGGTGAATGGGTGGGCGAATGAATGAGTGGGTGAACGAATGAATGAGTGGGTGAATGAATGAATGAGTGGGTGAATGAATGAATGAGTGGATGGGTGAATGAATGAATGAGTGGATGGGTGAATGAATGAATGAGTGGGTGGGTGGGTGAATGAATGAATGGGTGGGTGGGTGAATGAATGAATGAGTGAGCAGGTGCAAGGTCCTGCAGTTTTCACTCCAACAAAGCACCGAATGCTAGTTTCACTTAAATCATAGATAAGTACTTGGAAGAAAAGTCGAAATCAATGCTCCCAGTCTGTTTACTTTAATAATAGGGAAGTGTTTGTGCTATAATTCCTCAAGTTTACAAACTCCACGTGATTTTAAAATTTACATCCTTGTTATTACCTGACATCTGCCAGACCCGCACTTCCAGGTGGCAAATGTGGTGCCCACTGCATGGAGGACGCAGCCACTAGGTCTCTCGGAGGTTTGTGCACTTTGCTGTTCCTGGCAAGGACAACTCAGAGGGCAGCAGCCTCCTGGTTAGCACAGGGCCCTGTCCCCGAGTGAAGCAGGGCAGGTGCTCGGCCCGCGTTCCCGAGGCTCTGGAGCAACTGCGAGCGGCCCAGGATGGCCGTGAATGCGGCCCAACATAAATTCATAAACTTTCTTAAAACAAGAGATTTAGGCACAGACCTTCTTTTTAGCTCATCAGCTGTTAGTGTTACTTTTATGTGTGGCCCAAGACAATTCTTCTTCTTCCAATGTGGCCCACGGAAGCCAAGAGACTGGATGTCCCTGTGCTAGGGGGTTCTGGGGCCGCCGAGGCTGGGAGCCCCGTCTGCAGAACATCCCGGTGTAAACAGTGGAGCCGGTGCCTCCTCTGACACCTCCCTGACGGCGCCTGTTGCCTTTCGGTTTCGTAAGTATGGAGAAACACCCTGAAGCAGCTTGGAGGGAGCTGAGCCCCAGGACAGGAGCTTGGTCTGGCTGGGGTCTAACACAAGGCCCCAAATTTGCTGTAAAACTATGGAAAGCGTCTGATGAGTGGATGCCGCCTCCAGACCCTGGCGTCGCCTCTGCTGCCTTTGATCTGCTCAGGAGAGCAGTGGGTGCTGGCAGAACCCATGGGAATTGGTGCAGTGTCACAAAGACCCAAGTCCACCACCGCCCCTGCCCTGCCGACCACCAGACCCAGGTCTCCCCCGCTCAAAGCCACCCACAGGGCAAAGGTCAAGCATGGCAGAGAGCTGCACACGGGGTCCCCAGGATGGGTGGGCCTCGGGGACCAGGCTGTAGCCTGGCCGCCCATGCGGCAACCCTACCAGCAGGGCACTGTGGTTCTCAAGTCCCAACCCCCAAATGACCTTTGACCTGGGGACAGGCTTCCTCACCCACAGCTGTGGTTCCGAACAAGGTGGGGTGACCTCCCCACACCGCCACAGGAATCAGGCAGGACCCAGCACGTGAACAGACCCTCCAAGGCGCTGGGGGGTTCTTCCCCTGGGCCTGCTCTGGGGCCCCTGCCTACCCGCCTACAGCTTGGCGAGGGTGTCCAGGGGTCTCTCGATCAAACCAGACCCTGGGAGGGCCCATTCACTTTTTAAAAATGGCCAAAACCTACACACGGTGATGGCACCCAACGCAGCGTGTTAAGAAGACAGGAAACGGCCGGGCGCGGTGGCTCAAGCCTGTAATCCCAGCACTTTGGGAGGCCGAGGCGGGCGAATCACGAGGTCAGGAGATCGAGACCATCCTGGCTAACACAGTGAAACCCCGTCTCCACTAAAAAATACAAAAAAACTAGCCGGGCGAGGTGGCGGGCGCCTGTAGTCCCAGCTACTTGGG
>NW_022164958.1:0-1839 GCF_008728515.1 Papio anubis
GGTGGATGGGTGAATGGGTGGGCGAATGAATGAGTGGGTGAACGAATGAATGAGTGGGTGAACGAATGAATGAGTGGGTGAATGAATGAATGAGTGGATGGGTGAATGAATGAATGAGTGGATGGGTGAATGAATGAATGAGTGGGTGGGTGGGTGAATGAATGAATGGGTGGGTGGGTGAATGAATGAATGAGTGAGCAGGTGCAAGGTCCTGCAGTTTTCACTCCAACAAAGCACCGAATGCTAGTTTCACTTAAATCATAGATAAGTACTTGGAAGAAAAGTCGAAATCAATGCTCCCAGTCTGTTTACTTTAATAATAGGGAAGTGTTTGTGCTATAATTCCTCAAGTTTACAAACTCCACGTGATTTTAAAATTTACATCCTTGTTATTACCTGACATCTGCCAGACCCGCACTTCCAGGTGGCAAATGTGGTGCCCACTGCATGGAGGACGCAGCCACTAGGTCTCTCGGAGGTTTGTGCACTTTGCTGTTCCTGGCAAGGACAACTCAGAGGGCAGCAGCCTCCTGGTTAGCACAGGGCCCTGTCCCCGAGTGAAGCAGGGCAGGTGCTCGGCCCGCGTTCCCGAGGCTCTGGAGCAACTGCGAGCGGCCCAGGATGGCCGTGAATGCGGCCCAACATAAATTCATAAACTTTCTTAAAACAAGAGATTTAGGCACAGACCTTCTTTTTAGCTCATCAGCTGTTAGTGTTACTTTTATGTGTGGCCCAAGACAATTCTTCTTCTTCCAATGTGGCCCACGGAAGCCAAGAGACTGGATGTCCCTGTGCTAGGGGGTTCTGGGGCCGCCGAGGCTGGGAGCCCCGTCTGCAGAACATCCCGGTGTAAACAGTGGAGCCGGTGCCTCCTCTGACACCTCCCTGACGGCGCCTGTTGCCTTTCGGTTTCGTAAGTATGGAGAAACACCCTGAAGCAGCTTGGAGGGAGCTGAGCCCCAGGACAGGAGCTTGGTCTGGCTGGGGTCTAACACAAGGCCCCAAATTTGCTGTAAAACTATGGAAAGCGTCTGATGAGTGGATGCCGCCTCCAGACCCTGGCGTCGCCTCTGCTGCCTTTGATCTGCTCAGGAGAGCAGTGGGTGCTGGCAGAACCCATGGGAATTGGTGCAGTGTCACAAAGACCCAAGTCCACCACCGCCCCTGCCCTGCCGACCACCAGACCCAGGTCTCCCCCGCTCAAAGCCACCCACAGGGCAAAGGTCAAGCATGGCAGAGAGCTGCACACGGGGTCCCCAGGATGGGTGGGCCTCGGGGACCAGGCTGTAGCCTGGCCGCCCATGCGGCAACCCTACCAGCAGGGCACTGTGGTTCTCAAGTCCCAACCCCCAAATGACCTTTGACCTGGGGACAGGCTTCCTCACCCACAGCTGTGGTTCCGAACAAGGTGGGGTGACCTCCCCACACCGCCACAGGAATCAGGCAGGACCCAGCACGTGAACAGACCCTCCAAGGCGCTGGGGGGTTCTTCCCCTGGGCCTGCTCTGGGGCCCCTGCCTACCCGCCTACAGCTTGGCGAGGGTGTCCAGGGGTCTCTCGATCAAACCAGACCCTGGGAGGGCCCATTCACTTTTTAAAAATGGCCAAAACCTACACACGGTGATGGCACCCAACGCAGCGTGTTAAGAAGACAGGAAACGGCCGGGCGCGGTGGCTCAAGCCTGTAATCCCAGCACTTTGGGAGGCCGAGGCGGGCGAATCACGAGGTCAGGAGATCGAGACCATCCTGGCTAACACAGTGAAACCCCGTCTCCACTAAAAAATACAAAAAAACTAGCCGGGCGAGGTGGCGGGCGCCTGTAGTCCCAGCTACTTGGG
>NW_022164959.1:0-1838 GCF_008728515.1 Papio anubis
AAATAGGCTAAAAGAGTAGTGTGAAATAAGCACAGTGCATGAGAAAATTAGTTCTTCTAGTGGATGGTGGATAATTTTAGAAAACGTGGTGGGACCATGCACTGTTTTGATAAAGGTGCTGTATTAGTTTGTATTTAGATAGCAGTCTATCTAAATATTGATGTTTGTATATAGTGTCATCTGTTCAGGATATTCCATTAGCAACATGTCTTTGAAACTTAGTGGGCTTGATATTGAAGAAAAGCATAAAATGAGAATATGGAATTATGCAAGTCTTTTTCTTTCTTTAGATCTTTGATGGGTATGTGCAATACACTTAAAGCCTTTTTCTGTCCTTTGATTATTCAGTTTAATTATTGTATTCCATTGTTTTAATATTTTTCTGTGGTTTCTATGTTTTGCACATTTCACACCATTATTTCACATTGTTGTATTTTAAGACCTGAGATTCAGGTACAATTTGTTGAAACTGTTACATTTTTAACAGTGCTTTAGGAATATATTGGAACCTGTTATAATCTTTTTTATTCTGTTTGCGTATTTATTAGTGTGAATGAGAAATTATAGCTTACATATACGGTTATCTATATGTAACACCATAAATGCATTTATAAATATATATATTGAAAGCATATTTCTAGCATCTATAAATGCCTATTTTTTAGTGTATACACATATGAAACCCATTTTCAATGTACGTATAGTCACAAATGTTTTCTATTGGCATTTGAAATGAAATTTAAATTCCATTTTGTTTTTCTAAAAATTGATCAATATAGTTGATTAAATAATCAGCTTTCATCTTTTTGTGTAAGAAATGAATGTTTTCTGCTTTTACCTGATACGGTCTTTTTAGGATAGTTAGAGTTTGGGGATGGGGGAAGCAGCAGGGAGTTCTTAGAATAAAAGTGTTAATTCCCTAAAGAAAAAGAACTGAGAAGCAATGTAGTGACAATTGCTTGGCACTAGTCTAACAGAAGCAAGTTTTAACATGCAAATCCTGTTTTGTTGCTCTTGTTTTCCTGGTACCCAAACAAAAGCAAGATAATCATTTTCACCCCACCCACAACTACTCAAAATGGGCTCTAATTCAATAAGAAAATAAAGACACTTTTCTATTTGCTTTTGAGAGTCTGAGTTCTTTGGAAAAGGGCAGAAAACAGGGAGGAAAACAAATATTTTTTAAGTGATAAGCGTGTGCCTGAATTATGCTAAATGATATCAGATACGAAAGAAAAATGCTAACATTTCTATAAACAGAGACCCACAAACAAGGCACATAGAGGAGACAATGAATAAACAAGGCATTGTTTATCTACAAGATTGGCATTGTACAAAATTTGGGGTCATAGATCCCTGATAATCTATTGAAAGAATAATACACAGTCACACATAATTTGTACACAGTTTTGGCAGGGGAAGGGCCAAGGAAAAACCCTAACATAGAGGACAGGACTGTAATTTTAGGTCATCATTTCTTCATTATTTATTCAGAGGGTCCTAGATAAGGACATATACAACTGTTATGTTCTTTCGTAACACCATATGTCTCTCCTTAGGTTTTCATTGTTATAAGTTAGCATATATTTGAGTAATTATTTGCCAAAGCCTGTACCCTTAACTTGACTATAAGCTCCACGTAGGCAGAAATATCCTCGCTCATCATTTAATTCCCCAGGATGAACACAGTTCCTGGTCCACAGTAATCACACAAATATTAGTTGAATGAAACAATGAATGAATGTGGATTTGACATGAAATACGGAAGAAGTTAGAGAAGACAGCATTATATGTGCTAGAGTTGTTGGTAAGTTTCATGGAGGATGAGTCACCAGTGT
>NW_022164960.1:0-1837 GCF_008728515.1 Papio anubis
CTCCAGCAAGAGTCTAGAGCTGCCTTCTGAAGGGCCTTGCTCACCCCTGACCAGCCACCGTGACCACAGAACGTAGCATGCTTGATGCCCAGGCCTGGAGGCTATGTTCTGCCCTGGAGCCATGAGTGGGGTCAGCCCCACTCATATCACCAGACCAAGAATGGAGCCAGGTGGTTTCTCCAAGAGGCAACTACCTGGAGAGGCTGAGATGAATTCTATTATAGTTAATAAGAGAGGATACTGCATGTATTAGTTTACTGTTGCTGCTGTAACAAATTTCCACAAACTTAGTGACTTCAAACAACACAAACGTATCATTTTACAGTTCTGGAGTTCCAAAGTACAAAACCAGTCTCAGTGGGCTAAACTCAGGGTGTCAGCAAGGCCGCTTCCCCTCCAGAGGCTGTGGGGAAAAGGTCTGTTTCCTAGTCTTTTTCTAGCTTCTGGAGGTCTGTCACTTGCATCACTTAGCTCATGGCCCCATCCTCCATCTTCAAAGCCATCGTATAGCCTCTGTCTTCCTCTCTCTCTTCCTCTCTCTCTTCTTCTCTTCTCCTCTTCTTCTCCTCTCTTCTGCTCTCTTTCCCCCCTCCACCCCTCCTCCTGCTTCCCTTTTACAAGGATACTTGTAATTACATCAGGTCTACCCAGATAATCCAGGATAATCTCTCCATTTCAAAATCCTTAATTGGGTCACATCTGCAAAGTCTCTTCTGCCATTCAAGGTAACATAATCACAGGTTCCATGGATTAGGATAGGAATATATTTGGGAGATCATTTCGTGGATAGGAAAGAACAGATATTCTTTACAGAATCTGCTCCTGCCCATAGACTACAAGAGACAATAAAGATCTGATGCTAGCAACAAATAATATGAAGGAAGAAGTTTACTAGAGTCAAGTGTGAAGATGTAAATTCAAGCCCAAACTCCACCATTAACTAGCCCTCTTTGACTCAGTGTTTTTGTCGTATAATGGACATGTCTACCTCAGTCTCTGAGTTATCATGACCAAAAGTTCATGAAAGCACATTTGCAAATGCAAACTATCATTTCTGGAACGAAAATCGTAGAATGAAATTGGGGGATATGAAATTTCACTCACCTTTGCAGTCATTCACACCAACTCTAGGCGATGAGGCCTCTTTTTCCACAGTAAGGAAGGCTCCATCTAGAGCAAAAAGGTCATTCATCAGATTTGGATATTAAAATAGCATGATGCTGGGCACTGTGGCTCATACCCGTAAACCCAGCACTTTGGGAGGCCAAGGCAGGTCAGGAGTTCGAGACTAGCTTGGCCAACATAGTGAAACCCTGTCTCTACTAAAAATACAAAAAAAAAAAAAAAATTTAGCTGGGCATGGTGGTGCACACCTATGATCCCAGCTACTTGGGAAGCTGAGGCAGGAGAATTGCCTAAACCCTGGAGGCAGAGGTTGTGGTGAACTGAGATGGCTCCACTGCACTCCAACCGGGGTCAAAGAAAAACTCTGTCTCTTCTCCTGCCTCAGCTTCCCAAGTAGCATAAAAAGCCAGAATTTGCCAAGAGAAAAAAGGATTTTCTGTACTCCCCAAGGTCCTGTTATGTGGCCATTAGGTCATATAATGTGTTAACACATTAACAACAGCTAAAACTGGCTGCCCAGGTGCCAGTTTTACTCCAGATATGATGCTGTGGCTTTGGAGACGTGGGAAGCCATGTATTCCCACCTCGGTATTCTGTGGGCAGGAGAAAAGAGAAAGAGGCAGAGGGAGCAGTTCAAATGCCAGCATTCTTGTTCCCCTTCCCATCCCCCACCTCGGGACAAACACAGATGGATGATAGGACCCAAGGGGCA
>NW_022164961.1:0-64885 GCF_008728515.1 Papio anubis
CTGGGATTACAGGCATGAGTCACCATACCCAGCCAATGATTCTTATTTTAAAATATTTAGTTCCAGTATCTTGAAAAGTATACTGTTATCATATGAAGACGTAGGTCTGCTTTGGGCATGTTAGACAAATGCAATAACAAATAATGTTGTGGAATATTTGAAAAACAATTTCTATAATGTTTTCCTATGTTTTTCATTGGATTGTTTCTTAAAACAGCTCTGTGTTGCCAGTCCTATATATCCCTTAGGATGTGCCCACCAGAAATAATATAAAAATGACTCAGAG
Organism: Papio anubis; assembly: GCF_008728515.1. Classification (NCBI taxonomy): domain Eukaryota; kingdom Metazoa; phylum Chordata; class Mammalia; order Primates; family Cercopithecidae; genus Papio; species Papio anubis. The sequence continues at coordinate 287 of NW_022164961.1, forward strand.
AATTGATGCCATAGATTCCTGCAATTCATGAACTTGGGATATGGACTAAAATAAAAATATATTATAGTAAAAGTTAATTTTCAAGTTCAGCAGCATTAGATTCTCTCATCTGTTGGAAATTTATCCAAGGGTCCATTTTCTTTTATTTTTATCTCTAGTTCAATGTCCTGCTGTTTTTAGGTAGGTTTCATTCTTCTGTTTGAAGGCAGGAAAGAAATTGTTTTACTCTATTATTTTCCTCGAATACTGAAGCCTAGGAGTATATTTTCTCCATGATGTGACCCTCTAAAAATAACAACTTTTTTTTGTATTGTCTCAAGTTTCCCATACCTAAAGCAAGTTTGAAACCATGAATTTTCCTATTTTGTGATGTAATAATTTTTAACCCCATCTAGTTTAAATTGAAATATTGTATCACTTCTATAAAAAAATACGAATACATACAGTTGGTCCTCAATATTCAAATTCCACATGTGAAAATTTTTCTACTTGCTAAAATTTATTTCTAACCCCCAAATCAATATTCGTGGTGCTTTCATGGTCATTCACGAACTCCTGCAGAATGGTGAAAAATTCAAGTCGCCTTACACATATGTTCCCAGCTGAGGTCCAACAAGGCTACACTCTGCCTTTCAGTTTCAGCTCTCACACAATAAACAAGCGTTCTTGTTCCGTTCACAATCTATTTTGTGCCAAGTTTTTCACTTGCTTTACTTTTTGTTGATTAGTTCACTTTTTTTTTTTTCTTTTTTTTGAGACAGAGTCTTGCTCTGTCACCAGGCTGGAGTGCAGTGGCACAATCTCGGCTCACTGCAAACTCTGCCTGCTGGGTTCAAGCGATTCTGTTGCCTCAGCCTCCTGAGTAGCTGGGACTACAAGTGCGCGCAACCACACTTGGTTAATTTTTGTATTTTTAGTAGAGACGAGTTTTCACCATGTTGGCCAGGCTGGCCTCAAACTCCTGACCTCAGGTGATCCACCTGCCTTGGCCTTCCAAAGCACCCTTTAAAATAACTCCCAAGCACCCTGCTGAAGTGCTGTCTAGTATGTCTTAAGCATAAGAAGGCTGAGATGTACCTTACAGATAAAATATGTGTCTGAGCTTCTCTTACTATGAGTTATAGTATCATTGGTTATAAATTAAATAACGAATCAACAATATATGTAAAGTAAAGTGTCTTTAAACAGAAACATATATAAAACGTTATGGATTAATGAAAATGTGACCCACATTTACTCTCATAAAAGGATTAATTTTTTTCCTCACAAGCTAGACTGTGTATAGTGGATTCAGCACACTATATGATTTTCATTCAAATATTGTCAGAAATGAAAAATTGTGCCAAATATAAGCGAGTAAGTCATTTATACATCTTCGTTGAGATTTGAATAAGTTTAGGCAAAGTTTACAAAACCAATTTATTACCCATTTTCTCAGAATTGAGGATAGTTTGAGATGCAGTTCATCAGTCCGAACAAGATCCTTGTGTAGCATATTTGGATCCTACAGGAAAAGTTTTGCCTAATTTTATTTCAAATTTAAGAAAAACACATAATCCAAAAGTCCACAGTCTCTTAAATTTGTTCTATTTTTTTCGTAACGTGTACCTCGATATGCTAGACCTATATATACTAAGGCTTAAAAGAAAATTCTCCTTTTGGCTCAAGGTGCTCACCCACCATCTGGAACTGTTTCCCAAGCTTCATCCATTATGCAAATGAGATTTAGGATCCATCATGTTTGATCTACTGGTAGTAATACATTAATGTTGGATGTTACAGCGTGAGCCCCCAGCAGACACTGGCTTTTCATCAGTCATTGGCTTGAGCTCACAGCTCATTACTTTTAATGGTTCTGTGGCACTTAAGGTCACTGGTTTCCTAACTGCTGTTGCCTAGGGTGTTATCAATTAAAGCAGTTTTCTCTATTTAACTGAAGCATTTTTTCCTATTTTCTTTCTTTCTTCTTTTTCTTTAAGTTTAAATTTTTTATCTCTCTGGAAATCCCACCACTTGAGAATAGATTATGACTGTTCAATTGAATAAATAGGGCTGTTTTCAGAAATTTAGGAAAACAAAACTATTTCTGGAAATTTTAAAGAAGAAAAAGTCCACAGTCAGTCCTTAGTATTTGCTGGTTCCACAAATTTGGATTCAACCAACCATGGGCTGAAAATAGTTGAAAAAACAAAACAATAAAAATAACAATGTAACAGTAAAAATAACACAAATTAAAAAATACTGTATAGCAACTATTTATATAGCATTTACATTTAGATATTACAAGTAATCCAGAGATAATTTTAAAAATGTGAGAGATTGCATGTAAGGTATATATAAATATTCTTTTTTACATAAGGGACTTGAGCATCCATGGATTTTTGAATCTGGCTGACTTGGAATCAGTCCCACATGGATACCAAGAGAGGACTGTGATACATATAGATATAGACATGTATATTTATACACATACATATGTGCCTATATATACAAATATATATATATACACATTTATATATATGTAAGTACACACAGATGCTTCTTGACTTATGATTGGATTATGTTCCAATAAACACATCATAAATTGAAAATAGTGTAAGCAAACAATAAGCTTAATTCACCAAGCCTACTGAACGTCATAGATTAGTGCAACCTACCTTCAATGTGCTCAGAACACTTTATTAGCCTACAGTTGGGCAAAATCATCTAACACAAAGCCTATTTTATAATAAAGTGTTGATGATCTCATATAATTTATTGAATATGTTGCTGAAAGTGAAAAACAGGGTGGTTGTATGGGTACTTAAAGTGCAGTTTCTACTGAATATATATTACCTTTGCACCATTGTAAAATCAAAAAGTTGTTGTGTGGAAGCATTGAAAGTCAGGGACTGTCTATACAAGCTTTTATAGCAATTTTTAATTGCCCTTCTTTAAAGTGTGCTTCCTTTTAAGATAGTGTGGTGATTAGTTTTAACATAGTGTAACAGCTTAGTTAACTTCTAGCTCCTCTACTTTCTAATTGTGTGAGTTTAGGCGAGTTACTTCATCTCCCTGTGCCTCATTTTTGTTATCTTTAAAATGGGAATAATAGAAGTTAAATGATGTGTTTGTAATGAGAATTAAATGAATTAAGTACATAAACACTCCAGCACACAGTATCTGTGAAAAATGTGATCATCGAATAATATTAAATTGACAATAACAATGTACACATTTAGAAATAATTTTAAAAACACAGTTAAGTGTTAATAACAGTTCAAACTATTATGTAAATTAATTAAATAATTGACAAATAAGAAAAGCATCTGTACTTAACACGAGCATAAATATTAATAAAAGTTCAATTCTCAGAAAAATCATTTATACAAATACTAATTTAGAAAACCTCATTAGACTGAGAGTCATTATTTACACACATATATACATTTTTAACAACACCATAAAGAGGAGCTACATCTGGACAACACCACAATCATTTCCTCTGAAGAAATAGAAAATTTGTGCAAACATTTCCACACACAGCTTTAGTGTGTATCTATGTTGTTGTGTACCAACCTTACATAAATATAGATGCAAAAATCCCAAAACAAATTAGCAAACCAAATCTAGCATCATGTTAAAATAATACCATGATGAATTTGAGTATATTCCAGGAATATAATAATAATTTAATAATGACAAAACAGTAATGTCATTCATCATACCGTAAGAAACAGGAGCAATAAATCGTGTTAGTACTGGCCATCCAAGACACCATCCTAGGCAAGTGATTTTACCTTCCTTCCCTTACCAAATCCCATTGATACAGCAGAAAACACATAAAACTTACATTAATAAAGTACTGGAAACGAGGAATAGATATCCCAAACAGAGCAGAAATTTAAGGGATGGTAAATTATAAAGCCACAGCAGAAGAAAGAAAGGTAAATATTGATATATTTGATAGAATACATATTCAAAAATTATGTAATGCCAGAAAAATATAAGCCATGTTAATGGCAAATAAGTAACTCAGAACAATATTTGTAATTTTTTATAACAAAGGATTTTCTTTTAGTATAAAATCTTTTACTAATCAATAATGAAAGAAGCTCTCTGACAGACACAGCTGGTCTCACTGAAGAGGAACTGTATACTTCAGTGAAAAAAAAAAACGTGCTCTGGGTTCCTAACATTCACAATGACTCACAAAGAAACACACACACAAACACGTATATGCGTGCATGCACACACACACACATACACACACACGCTACATACACACAGGCCCTTGCAAATTCCCCATATAATCACATACAACAATATCTTAAACATTATTCAACATTACCAATGAATTGTAAGTTAAAACAAGGCAACATGGTTTTCCAACCCACTTAACAAAAAGAAAAGAAAATAATTATGCAGGATAAAAAATATTATGGAGAAAATGAGTTATCACAATTTCTGATTATATACATATACATAAAAATTTTGAAAGTAAAGCAAAATATTAAATATTCTGACACTGGATTTTCACTTTTAGAAACTTGCCTAAAGAAATGTGTCTGGATAAATATATAAGATTTTTAAATAGAAAATATCAGAATATATTTCAACCTCCAAAATTAGGAGATATGATGTTAATATATTAGGATACTTCAATGCCATAAAATATTATACCATCACTGATGTGATGGAGTGTAATTACCTACATGAAAAGATTTCCTTATTAGAGTGTTAAGTAAAATATATGGTATCTTTAAGTCCTCATACTTACAGTATTAAGCAAAATAAAAGGTTGTAAGACAATATCTATATTATCTTGTACATAAAGGTGATTATCATGATTTTATTACTTACATTCTATAAAGTCATTGGAAACACTAAACTAATGAATAGGAATAGTTCTTTCATAAGTTTTTTTTCCAGTTTTTCTCTAGGTAGATGATGAAATGATCAAATATCAATTGTGTGTGTGTGATATTAGTTCTTTAGGTCTCTTTTTATGATAGCTGTGATTTTTAACTTTCTTTATTCATACCCACATCCCAGCATTTTGGGAGGCTGAGGCAGGTGGATTACCAGATGTCAGGAGTTCGAGACCAGCCTGACCAACATGGTGAAACCCTGTCTCTACTAAAAATACAAAAATTAACTGGGCGTGGTGATGGGCACCTGTAATCCCAGTTACTTGGGAGGCTGAGGCAGGAGAATTCCTTGAACCCGGGAGGTAGAGGTTGCAGTGAGCCAAACTTGCGCCATTGCACTCCAGCCTGGGCAACAAGAGCGAGACTCTGTCTAGAAAAAAAGAAAAAAAATAAAATATATATGCTGGGAGCAATATAGCCTAATGCAAAGTATTATGAAAATTGGCTAGCCATAAGTAGAAAGCTGAAACTGGATCCTTTCCTTACTCCTTATACGAAAATTAATTCAAGATGGATTAGAGACTTAAATGTTACACCTAATACCATAAAAATCCTAGAAGAAAACCTAGGTAGTACCATTCAGGACATAGGCATGGGCAAGGACTTCATGTCTAAAACACCAAAAGCAATGGCAGCAAAAGCCAAAATTGACAAATGGGATCTCATTAAACTAAAGAGCTTCTGCACAGCAAAAGAAACTACCATCAGAGTCAACAGGCAACCTACAGAATGGGAGAAAATTTTTGCAATCTACTCATCTGACAAAGGGCTAATATCCAGAACCTACAAAGAACTCAAACAAATTTACAAGAAAAAAACAAACAACCCCATCAAAAAGTGGGCAAAGGATATGAACAGACATTTCTCAAAAGAAGACATTTATGCAGCCAACAGACACATGAAAAAGTGCTCATCATCACTGGCCATCAGAGAAATGCAAATCAAAACCACAATGAGATACCATCTCACACCAGTTAGAATGGCGATCATTAAAAAGTCAGGAAACAACAGGTGCTGGAGAGGATGTGGAGAAATAGGAACACTTTTACACTGTTGGTGGGATTGTAAACTAGTTCAACCATTATGGAAAACAGTATGGCGATTCCTCAAGGATCTAGAACTAGAAGAACCATATGACCCAGCCATCCCATTACTGGGTATATACCCAAAGGATTATAAATCATGCTGCTATAAAGACACATGCACACGTATGTTTATTGCAGCACTATTCACAATAGCAAAGATTTGGAATCAACCCAAATGTCCATCAGTGACAGACTGGATTAAGAAAATGTGGCACGTATACACCATGGAATACTATGCAGCCATAAAAAAGGATGAGTTTGTGTCCTTTGTAGGGACATGGATGCAGCTGGAAACCATCATTCTTAGCAAACTATCACAAGAACAGAAAACCAAACACCGCATGTTCTCACTCATAGGTGGGAACTGAACAATGAGATCACTTGGACTCGGGAAGGGGAACATCACACACCGGGGCCTATCATGGGCGGGGGGAGGGGGGAGGGATTGCATTGGGAGTTATACCTGATGTAAATGACGAGTTGATGGGTGCTGACGAGTTGATGGGTGCAGCACACCAACATGGCACAAGTATACATATGTAACAAACCTGCACGTTATGCACATGTACCCTAGAACTTAAAGTATTATAATAAATAAATAAGTAAATAAATAAATAAACAAAAAACAAAACAAAACAAAACAAAAAAAGAAAATTCTGGGCTATCACTGATGACCAGGGTCACAGCTGAAAAAAATCACATAGTAAGTAGCACCATGCTCTTTCATTCTATCACCAGGTTGCACTGGTCCTCTGTGGCAGCCTGCCTAGACAAACCTTCAACACCCACTAACCTTCTTGACAACTTGTACCCTTGAACAATAGCATCACTGCACTAAATAACATCCACTTTGCCTTTAATAGTTTGCCTTACTCAGGGCACTTCAATCAGGTTATGACATTGATGTCTTGATGTTTACCTAAATTCAATTTGAATCTTTTTATATCTCTTAATCTGTAACTCTTTAAAGGTAATAAATTAGTTCCAGATTTTTACTAGTGGTGTGAAGTATAGCTTTCTTTTGAAAATCAAATCACCAAGCCATTTTAAAAGCTATAAGAATTCTATCTCCTTCTCATAAATAAAGAAATTAAGAAATTAAGAATGTTTTGATATTTAAAAAATAACTATTTCAGCTTCTAAATGACCTGCTTTCACTCTCCCTCCTTGTAGGGAGATGTTTAATAATTCTGTCTTCCCTTTGTTCATAACATAACCTTACCAATCTGCCCATGATGCATTTCCTTTTTCCCTTGTTTGTCCTTCGTGGTGGTCATTTTCACTTTGCTAGGGCTCTGCTGAGTGCTTGACTAAAGTGACTCATTTATTTCAAATCAGGAATAAGTCAGGTAAGATAAATTAAGCCAAATATTTTAGCCCAAGGAATGAAACAAAATAAAACAATTCCAAGAAATTGTATCCTAAGTGAAATAATGCAGGAACAGAAAAACAAAAAAACACATGTTCCCACTTATGAGTAGGGGGGTACACATCAAGTACTCATGGACATAAAGGTGGCAGCAATAGACCCCGGGGACAACTAGAAGGGGAAAGACGGGAGGATGATGGACTGACAAACTAGCTGTTGGGTACTATGTTCAGTATCGGGGTGATGGGATCATTTGCACCTCAAACCTCCATATCACACAATATACACAGGTAACAAACCAATGTAAAATAAAGGTTAAAAAAGAAAAAAAAAAAAAAAAAAAAAAAAAAACCAGGACCAAGTGATGAGCTTTCTCTTCTGAAAACTACCTATTTCCAGTGAGCTTCTCCACAAAGCTCCACCTGGCTAAACACTGCCAGTCTATCACCAGTTATGTACTCAAAACAGAGACTAAAAATCAATGTTTAAGCAAAAGAAGCCATGGCCTTCAGTGGGCCAACCAGAATAAAAATACCTGGCACAGGGGGTATCACATTCAGCACAAATGTCTCTTAAAATGTGTAGCTGTTTGAAAAGGCATAAAAGAAAGAAAGAAAGGAAGAAAGGAAGGAAGGAAGGAAGAGAGAGAGAGGAAAGGAGGGAGGGAGGGAAAGAAAGGAAATTGCAGGCACATGGTCATTCCATGTACCCAACCAGCACTTGAGTGGTCCTTGTAAGATACTGTAAAGGTCATCGTCTACTCCTGGGAACTAAATCTATCTGTTTCCATGTAATGTCAACATTGAGGAAATACTCTGGTCAAGCATAGATTTGAATAATAACTTAGGTGAATTAGGGCAGGAAATCCATTTTACAAAACACCCTAACAAGTATAGTATACTTTCCCTCCACACTCCGTGTTATTGAAGTCTGTGTCTCCTGCCTTTAGTATTTGTCAATGAAAATTCTACTAAACCATGCAAAAGTCCTCTGTAGCAACATTACTGTCCTCATTTAAACTGCCACATTGTATCACCTGGAAACTGATCTGACCAGAGTACACTGCTCATGCATGGCACACCTAAGACGAGGGTTCATACCTTCTCACTCTAAGTCTAATGACTTAGACACTCAACTCATGAAGTTGTTTTTAGAACCATACCTGAGGCATAACCCCACATTTTGGAGAGTGAAGCAGTGGAAATAAACAACTAAGCTACTTGCAGTATTATGTTGGTTGATGGATATGCAAACAGGGTTGATAGGTGTAATGTGGTTTTTCCTCATGCTATATTAAGAGAAAATGCTAGATTAAGATTTGTAGACAAGTCTAAACATGTAGTTATAAATGGGTTTTTAAAGTTCCATAATCATTTTCATCAGTGATGGGTACTGAATTACAATTAATCCCCCCTTTCTAGAATAATGAAATATATGCAAAACTTTCAATGAAATTTACAAGTCCTGTTCTTATGATTCCTGATATTCTAAAAAGTAAACTTTTATGAATATGTTTATGCATCTTTTCTATTTACACATACAATCTACATGAGCAGTATGTGTGTGCGTGTGTGTGTGTGTGTGTGTAAAAAGAGAGTTTATTGGATATAATATACTACGTACTATACATAATAAAATCTTTCATAGGGAAAATATGTTTATGAATATATATCCCTTCTTTCTTTCTCTCTCTCTTTATAGATATAAGTAGATAGGTAGATAGATAGATAGGTAGGTAGAGATAGATAGATAGATAGATAGATAGATAGATAGATAGATAGACAGACAGACAGAGATATCTGTCTATCTGTATGTGCACTCTAGGTCCTTTTTTTCTTTTTGGCCATAACTTTACTTTCTATTTTTTCTTTATAGCACCCACAGGGTATAGTGTCTTATTTAAAGAAGAACTATTAGGTTGGTGCAAAAGTAATTTTGGTTTTTGCCATTTAAAAGTCATGGCAAAAATCGCAATAACTTTTGCACCAACCTAATACAATAAATAAATCACAATAATGAGGAATTAACTCCACTACCTAAGTAAAACCATTTTAGAGATGATACAATAACAGCATTTGCTTATAGGGAATGTTTTTAACACTTTACAGAAAGTTATGGCTAATATTAATGTTTCTTAAGCAATTATCTGTAAGGACAAAATTAATATGTATTGCTTGAATGTAGCTATCCACAGCCAAACTATGTGGTGAAACGCTGGGTTGGATCATGTTTGGCTAGTGTTTTTGTTGCAGAACTTATTAACAGCTTTGTGCACTCACATGTATACTCCACATGCATTAGGCTTCATCAAGAACCAAAGCATTTCTCACTTCTATTTAAGCAAAGAACCCGCTTTTTCTTCTCTCTTCAGATGTGAGCAATGTTTAATAGATATAAAATGAAAATTGAAGTTCATAAATGTATTTTTAATTCCTTAATTGAAATTAACTTTATCTATGTATGTGTGCACCGGTGTATGCATGTGTATATGCATGTGTATATATTTTTTAACAAAATGGTTATATTCTAAGACTGAAACAAAGTGCTTCTCACATACAAAATAGCTACAGTGAAATTCTGCTTATGAAAATATACTGGGGTCGCACAGACCTGAGTTGTAGATGAGTTAAATTGAACATCAAAAGTCTGAGACGAAGGATAAAATGTTTTTGCTAAATTGAATGCTTGTGTGGTTCCCATTGAATTTGGGCTGATAATTGTGCTTACATAGATATCCACTAACGCCTATAGTTCAACCTCATCTTTCATATCTCTGGAAAATTCTTTGTGAATCAATACCATTTTCATTAACATTTTAACTGAAATCTATCGATAGCTTTGATAGATTGATTGTGACCTTCTGGCTAAGAGGTTTTGTTTGTTTGTTTGTTTTTGCCTTATTTGGAGGAGCCAAGCAGCAAGTTTCTATTAGTTTCTATTACCTTCATATTTGGATAGCTCTCATGTTGGTACTGAAGCTCATTAATAGTCTATCAGCTCAAGCAAGGAAAGGATAGCAAAAAAAGACATATATATGTATGTATGTGTGTGTGTATATATATACATATACATATATATACATATACATATATATACACACACACAGAGATCTTTAACCCGAAAGTAATGCAGAATATAAAATGGAATAAAATAAGGTCCTTGCCCTGAATTAGCTTTTGATCCAGTAATAGCTAACTTACTGGAAATTGAGGTGGGTTAAGTGAATGCACTTACTGTTGCCATGAAAAACTCCACTTCTTCCTAAAAGAAAGCTGAATCTTGGACAGGTTATGATTAGGGGAATAGCCCCAGTCTCAGTTTACTGTTGCAAGGAGACTAATTGATGATGTGGGGAAGGAGCTAATTGATGCAATGTGAGAGAAAACCACTTATTTTGACGCTCATGCTACCACAGACATGAGACACATGTACATGCAATCAAATAATCACACTTCTTTCTATTTTTCCTATCCAGTCCCAGATCTGGTGCGAGAAAAACTCTTATTGCCCTTTATTCTTCCACTTTGGTTTGTAAAAAGCCTTGCTAGGCACTCTGACGTTTCTCAGTGTTTTATTGGGGGATGGGTAAGTGAATTATAAAATGTGATTTTATAGGATCTCTATTTTAGAATTATAATAGTGAAAGCAGAATAAAAATGTATTTAAGCCAAATGAGAGTGTTTAGTTCCATGTAACGTGACAGTCAGATGAAATGTCTAGATCGGCCCTAAATTCAATAACAGGTACCTAGGGATATTTTATTTTATGGAGTAGATTTTTTTAAAAAGATTGATTCCTGATTTTATTTGACTAATAATGAATATTGATATTGTTCACTTTAAAACTTATATTTAAAAGAAATTTTTAAGATTTATGTTTAAGATTAGGTTAAAAGGAAATTACTCAAAATAGAATCAAGATAGCATATTTAGAAATATATTTAATAAATGAAGTGTGAGACTTGAACACTAACAATCCCAAAACATTACTGATGAGTGCCTCACAACCAAGAGTTATCCTGCCCTAGATGCCAATAGATTGAGAAGCAGTGCTTAGCGGTATGGTTGGAACTGGGAACTGAAAGATAAGGAACCCATCACTCAAGTATCTGGGAGAAGAGTAATCCAGGTAACGGGAACAAAAGTTACAAAAGTTCCGAGATACGGAGGGAGCCCAGAATCCATCAGGGACCGAAATATTGCTAGTCTGGCTGGAATGCAACAAGAATTTGAAATAAAGAAGCAGATAATGTTAAGGCAGAAGGCAGGGTCCAGATTCAAAACATCTTTACATATAAGATGAAGTAATGTATAGAGTGCTAATATGGTTGAGTAGATTTTCAACTGGTTGAATGAAACTCAAATACTATGCGTGGCATTTGCAACACGGAGGATTGCAAACAGCAGAGTTCTTTCCTTGGATTGGTCCTGTACGCATTTTTATCATTGACTTGTATGAGGACAAAGAAGGCGTGTTATCAAATCTGGCTGACATCAAGATCAGGGAGATAACTAATACACATGATGACAGCATCAGGACTGAAAGCCATCTTGACAGGCTGAAACAGTGGGTTGAGTCTACAAAGATCACATTTAATAAAGATAAATGCAGCATTCTGCACTTGGGTCAGACAGCATATGGCTCAAAAGAGTAAGAGAGAGGTCAGGCTAAACAGCAACATGGGTTAAAATGTTACAGGTCTTTTCACCAACCTTAAGATTAATGTGAGTCAGCAGGGTGATTGGTTTACCACTGAACTCAGCATGAAGCTAAAATGCATTGATTACAGTACAGTATCCACAATCAAGAAGACCTCACTGCATATCCGAAACCTTACTGTTATATCTGACTTTTAGAAGAAAGTTGGCAAACCCAAGCGGCTCACGCCTGTAATCCCAGCACTTTGGGAGGCCAAGGAGGGCAGATCACGAGGTCAACAGATCAAGACCATCCTGGCCAAAATGGTGAAACCTCGTCTCTACTCAAAATACAAAAATTAGCTGGCCATGATAGTGCGTACCTGTAGTCCCAGCTACACGGGAGGCTGAGGCAGGAGAATTGCTTGAACCCAGGAGACGGAGGTTGCAGTGAGCCAAGATCGTACCAGTGCACTCCAGCAGCCTAGCAACAGAGCAATACTCCATCTCAAAAAATTTTTTAAAAAATTAAACAATAAAATTGAATCAGAATAAAAGAGGACAGAGGATCTTGGAACTGATGAAGGACTCAGAAAGATTTAACTTATACAGTGACTTCTACAACTCACATATTTGAAGGTCAGTAGTCTTTACGAAGAATTAGATTTATTTGGATACAAAACATTTGAGCTTCGATCAGTAGGAAGAAAACAGAAGTGGGCATTTTGAATGTATAGCAAAAAGCAATTTCTTACAATATAATTTCCCCCAAATTCAATGGACTGTTTTCAAGACGGTAATTTCCTCTTGCTGAAAGTTTGAAAGCCAAGGCTTCTGGCCAGGTACTGTGACCATGTCTATAATCCCAGCACTTTGAGGGGACAAGGCAGGAGGATAACTTGAAGCTGGAGGTTGAGACTAGCCTGGGCAACATAGTGAGACCCCATGTCTACAAAAAAATAAAGATAATTATCCAGGCATGGTGGTGTGCGCCTGTTATCCTAGCTACTTTGGGAGGCTGAGAAGGGAGATTCACTTCAGCTCAGGAGTTTGAAGCTGCAGTGAGCTATGATTGCACCACTGTACTCCAGCCTAGTTGACAGAGTAAGGTCCTCTTTTTAATACAAATAAAAATAAGTAAATAAACTTTTTTTTTTTAAAAAGGAAGCAGGGGCTGAAAGAACGTGCTTCAAGGAGAATTTCTAGGGAGTCCAAGCATGGGCACTAAAAGATTTATGACCTACATTTCAATTTTTAAGATTTTATGATTCACTAATTTGGTTACAAAGGTTGAGCTACTTCTTCTATTATTTGTACTTTGGTCTGTTTAGCCATATGCAGGGAAAACACATTTTGAAAACAGTTTAAATTCAAACAACTGGATCATGGCTGGTGTTGAGCAAGTTGATTTCTAGACAAATTGTTTCATTTCAACCAAGCTATTGTTTTTGCTATATTGTTGGTTGCTTTTCTCAAACCTGTTTTGGTTTGAGCAGACTAATATCTGTTTTCAGAGACCTCTCCTTTAAGTGAGGTAATGCCTCTTAGCCACATGCTGGTCCTATTCTAACCACTGAGTATTTAAAAAAAAAAATCTCAATTTGAAATGACCGCCTTGCATCACAGAATCCAACATCTAAGCTGGAAAGAATGAGTTTGTTTCTTTCACGTGTGATAAAGACCTTCATAGGTCACTTGCAACAGAATCACCTGGGAGCCACAATTCTTTCTAACTTACTGGGAAATGCCCAGGCCATGGGCGTGACTTAAACATTCAGGCTTATTCGGTCACCTATTAGGATTTACAGTCATTGGAGTGTCTTTGGGGAAGGTTAAAAAATTGTACAGTTGAAATTAGTTTCAAAAGAGTTTGGTCTTATTTCACTTTACATTCATTATTATGTCTACAAAGAGTTTAAGCTTAAGAAACTTGAAAAAAAGATAACAGCACAAATTTAGCTACAAAAGACTGATTCATAATAATGTTCTCACTTCAAGAACAGGAAAGCAAGGAAGGCCAATGGCAATCCTTCACTCTAGCTCATTTAAACTTGGTCCTATGTTTTTATTTTACCCAGTACAATTTACTAAAATTTCTTCTGTTGCAGCAAAACTGATTTTGGCCTTGGTCTTCTAGAATTTTTCCATCCGAATGTACTAGTAAGTCTAATATGTATGTGTTTTCTTTGGATTTCTTATAAATGAATTCTTCACATAGTTTTTGTTACTGGGCTAGATCTTAGAAACATGCTACTTATTTTTAAGCCAATGAATATGCTGACACGAGAAATACCTTGAGTGAAATAAGTTTCATTCTTGTGCTAAGTACTACTTGGCAAAATTTTTCAAAAACTGGCAGAAAGGCTGTCAGATCTTATCACACATTTTGAAACTATAATGTGATGGCCTTAATTAGTCAATTTATACCCAATAAGTTTTGTGTCTTTTCTAATTTCTCTTTTAGAAATGAAAAAATAGGGTGTGATGCCAAAATTAAATAAGTATAGATCAGAATTTATTTCATAATTAAATTCATAGTTTCGACATTTGCACCTTTCAAAAAGCCTTGCATGAATGTTTCTTATCCTTTTCACTTCTCAACTGCAGCAAAATATTCTGCCTCCAAATGCATTGATGGTACAAAGATGATTGGGATGTGGTGTTGCTTAGGCCTCATTCTTAAAGGCACATACCATGTGTCAGAGTAACTACAGAAGATGGAATTATCCACATAAATAAAAGTCATTATTAACACTAAGAGTCTTTTAAAAGACATCAATAGGAATATTTCTAAATTTACTTTCAGGTTTATGATGACTCTACCCTATATTTTATAATTCTTTAAAGTATTATTAACTATATCTGTTCTAATTACCTATAGTTAAAAGAAATTACTAACCACATGCAAAGAAAAGCACAGAGTTTTACAAATACTGAAAATCTTAGCTTCCTGAGCTGCCATAAAAAGTAAAATATATTGGGTGGCTTAGAGTAACAGAAACGTGTTGTCTCACAATTCTGGAGGCCAGAGGTCTAAAATCAAGGTGTTGGCAGGGCCATACTTTCTGTGAACACTAAGGAAGGATCTGCTCTAAGTTTTGCTCCTATTCTCTGGTAGTTCTTTGGCTTGAGGCAACCATACTCTAAACTTCATATGGCAATCTCCTTGTGTGTATGTCTGTCTCCTCACATGGTATATTAGTCAATTTTCATATTGCTATGAAGAAATACCCAAGGCTGGGTAATTTATAAAGAAAAAGAAATTAGACCAGGCACAATGTCTCATGCCTGTAACCCCAACACTTTGGGAGGCTGAAGTGGGTGAATCATTTGAGTTCAGGGGTTTGAGACTAGCCACCAACATGGTGAAACTCTGTCTCTACTAAAAATTCAAAAAAATTAGCTGTGCATGGTGGAGGGCACTGTAATCCCAGCTACTGGGAGGCTGAGGCAGGAGGATTGCTTGAACACAGGAGGTAGAGGTTGGAGGCTACAATGAGCTGAGGTCATGCCACTACACTCCTGCTCAGGCAACTGAGCGATACTCTGTCAAAAAAAAAAAGAGGGGGGCGTGAGAAGGAAGAAAGAAGAGAGAAAGAAAGAAAAAAAGAAAGAAAGGAAAGAAAGAAAAAAAGAAAGAAAGGAAAGAAAGAAAAGAAGGAAAAGAAAGAAAAGAAAGAAAAAAAGAGAGAAAGAAGAGAAAGAGAAAGTTTAATGGACTCACAGTTCCACAGGGCTGGGGAGGCCTCACAATCATGGTGGAAGGTGAAGGAGGAGCAAATTTGTTCAGGGGAGCTCCCCTTTATAAAATCATCAGATCTGATGAGACTTATTCACTGTCATGAAAGAAGTACGGGAAAAACCCGCCCCCATGATTCAATTACCCCCACCAGGTCCTTCTCACAACACTTGGGTATTATGGGAGCTGCAGTATGAGATGAAATTTGGGTCAGGACACAGCCAAACCATATCACATGGCTTTCTCTTCATAAGGACACCACTCAGATTAGATTAGCTGCTAACTCTACTCCATTCCAACCTTACCGTAGCTTACTAATGAAATCTGCATAAATCGTATTTCCAGACAAGGTCACTTTCTGATGTACTGGGCATCAAGACTTCATGTGAATTTTTGCAGGACAAAATTCAACTTATGACATTAAGTTTCTATTCTCTGTATGAATAGACATTTGCTTTCTCAGTCTCCTTGCATCTGGCATGGGCAAATAGGCTGCCAGCTCTCAGAATAATTTTTCTTCTTGGTATAAAAATAGAAAAACATAAAGAAAATTTTAGCCTCTCTTATTTCTTTTGTTCTTTGTAGTTTGAGGACACAATACTTGAAGCTGCCACAGCTGTCTTGCCGCCATGAAGAAGGATATCAAGGCAAAGGCTCTAATAGAAATGTAGAATATGCTAGGGACTTAAGTGTAGTTGCTAAAAGAAACTAGAATGTCCTACGTTCACTCTTCTGCTATATGAGAAAAACAGACACAGAATTTCAGCCTCCAGCCCTTTTCATTTGAGTGTTGAAAATATAAAAAAAAAAAAAAAATACATTTTCAAATTGAGTTTATTGACTTTTCCTGGGATGATCAACCTTTCTGTTCTTCTACCTGGCAACTTAGGGATGTACTTGTTGACCTGCACAATCTGGACTCCACATATGAGCTCTCACTACGGTTCTGCTCCTCTTTGCTCCTTTGCCTGTGTCTCGATCTAGAGTCTCCATTATTATCTGCATTACATTCTTTATCTCTTAATTGTAGAGCATCCCAGAGCCTGGCAGAAGAGACTCACTAAGAATTTGTTGTAGTTGATGTCTCGATGATGTCATAATTGGCCTCTTATTTATTAATTATATTTCAAGCATTTTACAGTTGAATTTTTACCGTGTATCCCTTAGTTAAAATTCCATGAATAAAATAGTAGTAACTCTGAGTATTTGGGACAAAATTAATTTAATACAAGCAATTAGGTGTTTCCAAAACTGTTGAAAGGTAGGAATCAGATGGACACCACTAAAATTATTTGCTCTTTATAGTTTGAGGACACATGAAGTATACACCCTGGTGGTTGTAGACTCATGTTCTAGAGGTCAGGGAGCCTTGACTTCTGTCACCATCTCATACCATATGCACTGAGTCAATGACTAGATGGTTGAAAGCCTGTCCAGCCGCCACAATTGTTTTTAAGGTCACAGCTCTCCTTGAGCAAGAACACAATCCAAAATTCATTTACACTTCCAATGTTTGAAGCTACTACTTCCGTGTGGCAAAATCTCCCTTTTATGCAAACCATCTGGAAAGTGGGAAAGGCTGAATTTTTAGTTTTCCTGAACTTGCAGCATAAGAAACCTATTAGAAGGCAGTGTCCATTGACCACAACGATCACATGATACAAAGCATGCATTCTTACAGTCCTGTTGAGAAATTAAAATAAAAATAACAATCTAATTGTTTAAGAAACTGAACTTTCAGTAAGGGAGATAAGATGTCTACATATAATAAAAACAAGCATGGTTCCACAAGACAAGTAGAGTCAGGGTTGAATGTGCACTCCAGTTATGAAAAAGATTACTAGGAGCACAGCAAAGTGTGAAACATGGTGAAATAAGGATAAATTCATGGATCATATTAAGAAAGACTCAGAAGTTTGTATTTCCTTCAGTAGGAAATAGGAGATAATGATGCCTCTCTTGGCTTATCTGGTTCCCATTCTTGAGACTTTTCTTGAACCAGATGTTCCTTCTTGATCTCTTTCTCAGGCTACTCCGGCCTTTCTCAGCTTTTAAAATTTGTGTCCCTTCAATTGTCCTCAGCAAACAAATTCAGGAACAGAAAACCAAACACTGCATGTTCTTACTCATAAGTGGGAACTGAACAAGAAAAAATAGCTGGGCTTACTACTTAGATGATTGGTTGATAGGTGCAGCAAACCACCATGACACACGTTTGCCTTTGTAACAAATCTGCACATCCTGTACATGTACACTAGAATTTAAAATAAAATAAAATAAAATAAAACAAAAGAAAAAAGGAAAAAAAATTGTGGATCTCAGGGACTAATCCCAGGCTCTCTCTTCTTCTCTATATATTAATTCCTTAACTGAACTTATCCATATTTATAGCTTAAGTACTATATACTTGTAAGTCTCACATTTCTATTTCTAGCTGTGATGGTTAATTTTATCTGTCAACTTGACTAGGCCATGGGGTGTCCAGATATTTAAACAAACATTATTGTAGATGTGTCTTGAGGATGTTTCTGGATAAGATTAACATTTAAATTGGTCAATTCAATAAAGCAGATTGCCTTTTCTCTAGTGGTGGGCTTCATCCAATCAGCTATAGCTGCTCTTCGTGGATCACAGGCCTACTGGTTTTTGAACTGAAACTCTCCTAGTTCTTGAGCCTTCAGACTCAGACTGATAGCTAGCTACATTCTCTTTCTCTATCTCTCTCAAAAAAAAAAAAAGAGAGAGAGAAAGAAAAAAAATCACTAATGCACTAACATTGGTCATTTCCAGAACTCTAGAACCTACAATAAGCTTACTTTCATATTTAAACTCATTGATCAAGTTTCAAGTCAGAAACCTGGGAGAAATTTTCAATTTCTCCAAACCCACACTCACTCCAATTGTATATCTAATGTATTTTTCTTCTAAAATATTTCAGAATTCTCCATGTCTCCCTCACGTTGTACCTCCACCAGTATCACCATCTCTAGCCTGAACTGCGCAATTATCTTAGCAATCTCTACCCTTCCAATTTTGACCATGTCTAATCCATTCACTCCTGATACAATATAAATCAGAAGTGTCAGCTACTCAAAACCCTAAAGAAATCCTATCACATAGAATCAGGAACATGATCTGCCATTCAAGATGTGACAGGACCTGACAGCTATCTCCAGTACCACCTCTTTCCTCTTCCCTGTTGCTGCTTTAATTCTCAGTCCCACCAGCATACCCATTACCATACGTTTTTTTATACTATTAGCACACTCATCTTTTTCACATTCCAAAAATTTCACTCACATTGTTCCCTTTTCCTCTTTTCTAAGATGTTAAAACGCCTGCATCCTTCTCAACTTTCAGCTTCAATTGAAATGCCATTCTCTTATCTTTGGAGAAGTTCTTACTATTTATCTGTGCACCTTATTCATTTTCTTCAGACCACTTCACAAGTTGTATGTTATTATTTACCTGTTTTATTTTTGGTCTGTCTCTCCAACTTGGCTGTAAGCACCCCCTAAGCCAGGGACTATGCATGTCTCCTTTACTCTGCACTCTGAAAGCCCACAACCTCGTACTTCATACATCTTAGGTTTCTCATAAATATTTTGGGTATGAATGAATAGCTATTCTTCATTTATTCTCTCTTACCTTTTCTTATCTTTATTTCCTCATATTGATGCTTGATCCCCCATCCTCACTGTTCCTGCTTGCTTTTCTCCTCTGTTCGAACAGTATCAATAGAAATTATTAAGTGACATAAAAACCAGACAGGGAATTTTAAGCTGCTGACTTTGTGGCATTGAATAGACTGAGCTTAGCAGCACGGCGCCAGAAGCAATCTGCAACCACCTTTGGAAGACACCCCCTACTAATCACTGCAGATTATAAACATCATTGGCTATGTTGTTTCCTAAGGTTATCGCAAAACTTAATCCATTTTTTGTTAATAGTAAATGCCCCTCGTTCTCTTATAATTAGTCACTGTGGAGTTTTAGAAAGGTCATTTGGTTGAAATATGAGGCTGCAATTTGTTTAAAAAGGAAAAACGCAGAGGAAATTATCTTTCCACGATGCGTTAGCCCAGGTCACAGTTACCCCAGGCCTTCCGAGTCTATGTTGTAAACAGTCTAGAACCATTATAGCCAAAATGCATGTTTCGTCCTGAGACAGGCACAAACTCATTAAACTGAAATTCATATAAACCACACATTATCTCATTGTATATCTCCAATACCAAAACAATTGATTAAAAAGTTAAAAAATTCCTCCACTTCACTGCAAACGTGGGCTCAGGTGACGCTGGGCACGCCATATTTGTAAATAGCTGGATTATTGAGACAAGTGGTTTACAACATCTGGGGAGTTGATAAACTACAGGCAAGATCTTTGTTCTTTCTTCTATTTTATTCTTATTGGTCATTCAAATCAAGGACCTATGTTTAGCCCTTTCTAATTCTATCTAGGGAACAATCAGTTTTGCAGACTATCTAGGCTTGATTATTAGCAAACCACAAATATAAGAAAAAAGCAAAGGTCCTAGATGTGAAGACTCAACAAAGAATCCACTTCCTTTATTACCTCGTAGCAAACTTGTATAATACAATCATCATATGTTCTTGATGAGAAAATTCTAAAAATGAATACAATTCATGAATATTTTCAATATTTGCTAAAAAACAAAGCTGGAAATTCTAGATCAATCAATTTTTAGAAACATATTCTAGGAAGTTATGAGGCACAATATTATGGCCATCTGGTTAACACCATTTCTTCCTGAACGTAAGAACAGTAATAAGAATTTTAAAGGCTATGCACATTTGCTGTGTTCTTGGGTTTCTTTCAATTTCCAAGCTGATGAACTGCAGGGATGTTAGTAAATTGCTTATTCAGAAATTTTAAGTGTGCATGCATCACTAATGTATACAAGTTACATTCCTTTTGTAACATTTACCTTAAATGTACTTAATATGATACACATTTGAATTTTGGGAATTTAAAAATAAGCTTTACCAAAAAAATCAGACGAGAGGTAATAAATAAATAAGTTTGGTTACTCTCTGGAGAAAGAGAAACTTTGTGTTAATTATGATCGCTAAATGCTGTAATTGATAGTTATTGGATGAAAAGGAAGGAAAAAACGACTAAACAGCTAAACCATAAAGAGGAAGTCAATTAAGGAAAAGGTTAATGCATAGTTAAGTTATGCCACTGACAATTAAAACTGAAAATACAAATTTCTTTAATAAATTTACAAAATCAAGATTGACAAATAATAAAACCTGGATCCAGAAGAGCTAGAATAAAGCGTTTATTTTCATTCTGGCCTTTCATACCTATATTCCCATTTAAGGAATATAATGTTGCCTGAATCTTCTGAAATGCAACACCAGAGCAATATTTTTTTCTGGTAGAAACAATTAGTTGTTACTTTTATAACTTAAATATATAAGCTTGAGCCACATTGGGATTTTAACAACTTCAGTTGCTGAAATCAAATCAAGTCAGGATAGGTGGGAGTCGAGGTTGTGAATCCTGAACTGAAGCTGCCCTGGTGTTGAATGCTGAAGCATGTTTGCAGGAAACATACAGTATTAATAAACATGTATATTATTTTAATATAATTATCCAATGTCTTAGAGGAATCCATAAGTACAGAACTAACTGGAAGATGAAGGTCAAAACGCATGATGTGTGATGAGTGCTTTTAGAAAAGAGGCTACAGTTGTATTTGTTCTGTGTCATTGCCTTCCGATAGAATTTTCTGTAGTTATAGAAATGTTCTATGTCTGCACTGTCTAGCATTGGAGCCACTTGCCCATGTGTGGCTACTGAGCACTTGAAATGTAGTTAGTGTGACTAAAATACTATTTAATTCTAACAATGTGAAATTTGAATAGCCACATGTGGCTAGTGGCTACTATATGGGATAGAACAGTTTTAAAGCATGATAGAAACGTCAACATTTTCACCAAGAGAGAAATTTTTTTGGCTGTGTGTGTGTGTTTGACAGGATCTCACTTTGTCACCCAGGATGGAATGCAGTGGTGAAATCACAGCTCACTGTAGCCTCAACTTCCCAGGCCCAAGTGATCCTCCTGCCTCAACCCCACAAGTAGTCGGGAGTAGAAGTATGTGACATCAAGCCTGGCTACTTTTTGTATTTTATTTTTGGCAGAGACGAGGTCTCACTATGTTGCCCAGGCTGATCTCGAACTCCTGAGCTCATGGGATCCACCCACTTTGACCTCGCAAAGTGCTGGGATTACAGACATGAGTCACCACACCTGGCCTAAGAAAGAAAATTAAATCAAATGAAGGCCCCCTGTGCAGGATCCTGATGAGAGCTAGCATTATTGGTTTGTTAATTGAAAAATCATGTATTGAGTGGCTATGTTTGCTAATCTCTGCACTTCCACCACTATATCCGTGCCATCTCTGACTCAAACTCTTAAAAGTCATGTTCTACCCATGATATAGCTAAGCTGAGAGATCATAAAAAAATCCACGTTGTATCTGAAATTAATCACTTTTTTAAAACTCAGCTCTCTCTACCCTCACATTTTTCAGACACCGCTTCTCTCTCAATTAAAAATTGTCCCTCTGCTGACTCTCTCTGTGGTCCACACTTTCGTGTAAGGCTCCAGATGTTGTTTGATCATTTTCCTGTATCTCATAGTCTAGAAGATGATGGTGACACTTGTAGCTTTCCTAAGGTGTCTCAGCTTCCTTGGAAAACTCATTGTAGTTGCTGCAAAGTCAAAGTCATGGTTTACCATCTTCCTCAGGATTCTAAATCTTGTTGATTTAAATAATCATTTGGTCACTCGATCAAATTCTCTAGACTTTCACCCTTGGCTTCCTCAATGACAATAGCCCTCAATTACTCTCTACTTCAGCAAGGCTCCTGTGGCCGAATTCTACATCTTTTCCTTATTCAGGACTAGTCTACCTGTTAAATCTCCTATATTCTATTCTCTGAATTTAGCACTGATCCAACAGCAAGTGTTCTCTGAATCTTTCAAAGGTGCCAGACACCATGTTAAGAGTAAGAAGATGGTGGTGGATGATACCAAGTTAATGTCCTCACATAGGTCATATTTTCGTAAGTAGGACAGGTGATAGACACAGGTAGTTGGGAAAATAATGCAAGAGAGATGACCTTGGGCTTGTAGGGGTGGCAACTGAGATAAGGTGCACACAGGTAGTTTCATGAGCAGGTGACATTTAAACTAAAATCTGAATAGTGAGAAAGAATCAGCAAGTGAATATCTTGGGAAGACTGTTCCATGCAGAGGAAATAAGTGGAACAAAGGCCTCAGCTGAGAACATACTTTTTGTTTTCAAGGAACAAAGATAAATCTGATGTGGTCTGAGCCTAGTGGTAGCGGATAGTGGTGTATGTTTCTTACTGATTTCTCCCTATCTTCAGGTTCTTTCCTCACTGAGTCTGGACCCAAGACAGACTACTTTGCTGCTGTCATTTGCAGCTTCCACTGCGCCATTCCTTTCCCCTTCCGTATCCTTTCTCAACCACTCTTAAATCCTTTATTTCGGCATCTGATGTCTGGGAACTACATAATTGTGCACTTAATTAATAGTATCTGAACTCAATTGGGAATTTAATATCACTGATCAATTATTTTCCATAACTTATATCAACTCCTTTATCATATCCACCTTCCTAAGTCACTTTAGCTACCCTCTATGGCTTTCATTTTCAGCAGAGAAACTAATCTGCTTCACTGAGAAAAATCTAGGCAACACTCATGGAAACCTTTATATTCCAAACTACTGATATATATATTTACCGACATATGTGTCTATTCTCTCCAACTGTCACTTTTCTCAGTGGAAGAAGTTGTTACTCACTCATCCCATTTTAGTTCTTGACCACATCCCTCCCCATCTTTGAAATGATCTAATCCCATTAACTATCATTCTTTCAGATTTTTTCTGTAACTCCTTTCCTCCTATTTCTTCTTAGTAATAAGACCTTTACTCTTCTTTCTAGTTTTACTTTTCCTTCTGAGGTAGGAAAAATAAGACCACAACTGTTCCTTTCACTTTTTGAATTTCCATCCTCTTCTGAATCCACTGCAGCTTGGCCTCCAGCACTCTGTAGGAACTGTGGAAATGAATGGAAGCTAACCTGCCAATAAGTTATTCTAGCTTCTCTGGAGTAGGAAACACTATTGTTGAGTTCTTGCTTCTCCAATTCTTTCCTCCATCACTCTTTTCTAGATTCCTTCTCTCCTCTCTGAACATATTTTTTTCCATTATCATTTACTTAACCTCTGTCTGCCCCTCAATTTCTGATGAGTTCTATGCCTTTTCTTTGACCTTCTCTTATATTACTATTTACCAACTCCACATATAGTCTTGACCTTTCTTACACTGTTACATTAAACCTGTGATCTGGACAACATTGCCAACTCTGAAATTTAATGCGAGACATAGATCTATGTTCAGATTTCATACGGTACAAGCTGTATTTTCTTGCATTGTTCTCACCTATAACTGCCATTTAGCAGCTATATGAACTCAGGGACATTATTTAACAAATGGGGTGGTGTCTGTGCCTCAGTTTCTATGAAAACAAAATAGGAATTATGGTGGCTTTTAAGAAACTGAGAAAAGTATGTAACAGAATCCACCTAAATTAGTCAATAACTATTATTTAAATTGTCTTTTGTATATCTTCAGACAAACCGCAACACATTTCTCATCTCATTTTACCTGGAAGAATATCTGTATCAGTGATTTGTAATTTTTTTAATGTTTAATTTTAATAGATACCCCATGAGACGTTTTTATACAGGCATGTAATGCATGGCAATCACATCATGGAGAATGGGGTATCTATTTCCTCAAGCACTTATTCCTTGTGTTACAAACAATCCAATTGTACTCTTTTAGTTATTTTAAAATGCACAATTAACTTATTTTTGACTACAGTCACCATGTTGTGGTATCAAATAGCAGGTCTTATTCATTCTTTCTAATTTTTGTATCCGTTAACCATCCTTACCTCATCCACCCCCCACTACCCTTACCAGCCTGTGGTAACCATCCTTGTACTCTATCAATGACTACTGCAATAATGATGCTGCATAACAAATGATTTCCAAAACTTTGCGGCTTAAAATAACAACCAAGTACAACTGATGTCTAATCTGCAAATTTAGTGATTTGGGCTGGACTTAAATGTGCAGTTCTTCTGATCTCTGGCCCTATCTGTACTCACATACATATCTAGGGAATTGTCTGTCTCTTAATGGTCCTAAGATGGCCTTGGCAGGGGTGACTCATCTGTCTCCCAGATGATTTTTATCCTCTTTCAGGCAAGAAAGAGCAAGCACAACTGTTGAAGATTGCTACAGAAATTGACCTCTCAAGTTGTTAACTACTTTACATTGATAATACTCCATTCACTAACACCTCATGGGCATAAGAAAGTAATTTGCTGAGCCCAGAATCAGAGTGGAAAAAGATTACACAGTATAAGGGCAAAAGTCATGGAACAGAGTGTCTATTATTAATTATGATTATGTGTACAATAAATACACCAGATTCTCCTCCATATTACCCTCCAGGGCAATTTTCATCAATTCTTCCCACAGAATTTCTACCCATGCCTCAAGAGCTAGCTCAACTACATCTTCCCCAACAATTTTTAAAAATCTTATGGGAATTAAATATTTTACTTCCCTAGCCTCCTAGTTCACTTGCTATTGTGGTGCCCGTCACATTATCTATTCTAGGCTTAGCTATGCATCTACACGTGCCATCCAATTATGAAGATTCCAAAACACACAAATCCTGTTTTATTCATCTTTGTATCTCCTAAATCACCTAGCTACATGTGCAGACAATAAGTGAGTCTTTACAATGTGTCTTCAATTAATTAAATTTCTACAATGCTTTAGCTAAACTCCTCACATTTTCAACTAAGAATTTCTAAACTACTCGATACTACTTAAATCCTCCTTTCTTCCCAGCTCACTTATTTACATCACACTAATTACAGTTCCATTCTATGGAATGTGGAGTTTTGTTTTGTAAGTATATGTGTAAATCCATGTAATTCTATAGACAGACGTTTCACCAGCTAGGAAATCATCTTCTTAATCTTAGGCAACATGTCTTATACTCCTCTTCCCTAGTTTTCAGCATAGGATAGGATAGACTGAAAGAGCAATGATATGGGAAGATTTTTTATTATTATTATTAATAGATTTTTGCTTCCTAATATTGAAGTTATTTGGAATGTAGAAAAAGCTGCTTAATACAAATAATATGATAAATAGAATCTAAGGACTTTGGAGAGAAAATGAGATGTTATTGGCCATTTCCTAAGCATAGACACTTTAAAGACTGTATTTTATTTTAAACTTCCATGCTGAACATAAGCAAGCTTCTTTTATTTCCATTGCTATGGTAACACAGTGAAATTGCTTATATAATAATTATTTACTTGTGGCCTTAAACTATAAATTTGACCAAGCTTATTAAGATTCAGGAAATTTGATTTCTTCATACAGATATCCAAATGTAGACTGTCAACCCAATGACTGATCAGATTAAAACAAATTTAATACAAGCTTATATTTATCTTGAGGTGAAAAAAGATTGATGATTTCTGAACTTTCCACAAACAAATAGAACCATTTGCAGACATGGTATCCTGAGATAGACTGAGAGCCCAGTGGATTCCAGGGCTGTGTATTCTCCTAAGAAAATGACAAAATAAACTATAACTTCCTCAGACAAGTAACAAAACGGGTATGGAAAAGAATCTCAGGACTAGAGTAAATAGCAACCTAAACTATCAGTATGTTCTCTCATGATAGTGGAAAAAAGAAAAACAAAAATTATACAGATCAGTAGGGAAAGAGAATACAATTAACTGATCATAATTTCAATGAAACAAAAAATAATAAAAGACCACGCCCATCCCATCCTGTTTGTATGAAAGAACAGAGAAGAATAAAATGAGAAAGCTATAATGCCAAATGGGCAACCACAATAGATGAAGCAGAATCATAATTTGAAAATTATTCCTTCTGGAAAGGTATAGACAAAAGTTTGGGAGAAGACGAAATGAAGGTAGGAAAATCATGTGCCTACTTCCAGGTGTCTCAAGGATTTTCGCTTTCCCTGCAAATCTTTTTAGATGACAAAATCCATTAGTTGTTTTGGGCCCTCCTGTGGAAAGGAGTAATAAGTGGTCCCTAGAAATAGAAAGTTAGCAAAGTTAGGAATACAACTCCAGGTAGGTGATCAGAAGTAAAGGGAAGGCATGGAGAGGGTCCCATTTAGGATATCTCCACAGAGCATAGGGCTGAGTGCTCTATTCCACCCCACCTGATGCTATCTCTACACCATCTGAGAAGCTGGTCATCCACCTTTCACGGATGAGGATGGAGGATGCTTAGAGCAACATAACGGAACACGGAAGGTTACATGATCAGGAAGTGGTGAGCTGCAAGTCGATCCCAGCATTTTCTGAATTCAAAGCTCAGACTCTTTTTTCATCCTTTTCATTATTATAAACTTGTGTTTGAGAGCCTCATGGTCCATGGAGCTTCAGACTCTTCACCCAGAGAAGCTTTGCTGAGATCTGTGCTACATGGAAGGATTCCAATAAACTTCCTGGAAGGAACAGTAACATAGCTCAGTGATGGATCTCACTTTTAGGTATGCACAGATATGACTCGTGGGCTACCACACAATAATCTCCTACTCTAAAATATTTTGCCATATTTCCTAAAATTCCAATATTATAGACTTATTACTGGGCAAAAATCCATGGCTGACCTCTAAGAAACTCAAATATTTATTGTGGGATGGTGCTTTAAACAAAATTTCCATTATCTTTCACTTACCTTAGTATGTTTTTCAGCTTGGAAGCTATCTAAAATAAAATGGAACACCAGACAAGCATGGAATTTTAAATATCTTTGTTTTACATAAACAGGTATTATAAATTGAGTAAAAAATAATTAAAGTAAAAATTGTATGAATATTTCCCCTCATCACCTCCCACACTTCCATTCTGCTAAAGAAATTCCTGTTAAAATTATATTTACATCCTTCCAAATTAATTAGATTGACAAATATTAACATAGATATATGTATGCCAATATAGAGATGCATACTCTATAAACTGATTGCATGTATTGTGTGTGTATGGTCCTATGTATGTGTGCATCTATGTGTGTGAGAATAAGATATTGAACAATTTTAAGCATGAGAGAGTAAGTACTCACCTGTATAGAATAAAATACGAAATACTATATATATAGTATAGAATAAAATACGAAATACTATTTTGGAAAAAAAAATTTGACTCTGTAATTGTAATACATATTTCTGAGGTAGATTGGCCTCATTCTGAGAAAATTCTTAACGAGGCTTGATGGAATGTTTTGGTTGAGAAAGTTCTGGTCTTGTAGCCACAGCCTGTAAAGGACAAGGCAAAAAGAGAAGTAGATGGTCTTGCATAAGAATGAGACTGGGAATTTGGGACTGAAGAGTGGGAAGTAGACAGGAATGAAGAGAGCCCAAAGTCGATGGGAGAGTGGTGCTTATTCCCAAGAAAGCTTTCCTTCATGGAAGGATTTGGACAACAGCATACAATACTCAGCCTCCACTCAGTTCTCACCTTCACCAAGCTTAGGTATAGTCTTCCTCCGCAATCCCAAAATGTCAGTGACAAAAATGAAAACAATGGAGCAGCGCCCATCCTGTAGCCAAGAGATACACTGATATGAGTCAATGGAGGTGATGAACAATTTTCTGGAAGGAGGACGTAAGAATAAGAGGCAACTTAGTGTGAGGGACTGAATTAGCATTTCAAAAACATTGGCTCACATTCCTCTTCTCCCTGCCCTCATTGCTGACTTTGAGTTTAGCCGCAGCAAAAGAAAATACAATGCATTGAAAAAACAGAACCAAAGTTGATGGAACTCTAACTCTACTGATCAAAGAAAGAAATTACAAATTATAAATATCAGGATTGAAAAAGGGGAAATTAAAACAGATCCTGCAGACATTAAGAAGATGAGAGTTTATTACAAAAAAACAGTACACAAATACATTTTACAATTTGGATGAGAAATAATTCTTACAAAACCTCATTTTCCAGACCTAAGATGAGAAAAAAGAACATTTGAATACACATATTTATTAAAAGAAATGATTTTCACTTATAGCCAAGGAGTAGCAGGAACTATCCTTACCTTCCCAATCTAAAACAACTAGAAAATTAGACAAAGGTATTTGAAACAACTGTGTTTCAGATCTAAGTCAACAGCTGATGCAGGACTGTGATTCTGAGAAGAAAACCAAACAAGATAAACACAGTGAAAACCCCTGGTTTGTTTTCTCAGGGTACATTCAGAACCCAGCTGCAGAGGTAGGAAAGACAAACAGAGATTCCCAGACAGAACACTGAGATTTAATGATAGGTCTTACAACACTATAGGGAAGATCATCTGACAAGTTGCTATAGCATTTGTTTCTGCCCCTCTCCTCCCTAAACAAGCCTCTTCAATTGTTCTTGGAAACTTGACTCTCAAGACCCCAGCTAAATCCAATTACTCAAATTAGCATTTAATCTGTAAGAACCTTTTTGCCATCACCCTTACTAGATCCTACAGCTTAGAGAAAATACAAACATTCCTTATAATATTTCCTGCCCCAAATACCAGCTCTCCTGTTACTCTAGACGGTTATAAAAGACTATTTAGTTTTATTTTCATATTAAATATCTCATTTATTTTTATTATTTAAATGAAAGTAATATACTCACATACCTTGCAGGATGAAGATGAAATAAGTAGCATATGGGAATGAGTAGAAATTAAAAAGCACATTGTGAAGTGCTTTGAGCTATTAGTTTTGCGCTATGAATACAAATTATTATTATTGCTGAACCATATTCTGCCAAAAGTTTTAAATGTAATAGGTTTATTAATGGCAAGATACAGTACGTTGTCACTAAACGTGCAGCAACTAAACACTCCGGGGTAGCCATTATAAACACCAAAGCCCATTGTGACATTCTCATGAAACTTTGTTTTGAAAAGACACATTTGAAAAATCTTTTCCCTGATTTATAGCCCAGAATTACATCTTTAACAAATATATGATTGAGTTTTATTTTAGTGTTCACGGAAACAAAGGCTGACGGCCATTTTCCCTCCAAGATTCTGAATATTTTCCTTTTCATGTACGTCCACTTTCTGTCACTTTATGTGTGTATTTGTGTGTGTGTGTGTGAGAGAGAGTTTGCATGAACATGTGCGTGTGTGATACAGATAGATCACCAGAGCCACACACCTAAGAAGACTTATCTAGTTCTAAGATGATAGGAATTTCTTAAACAGGATGTTAAGGAGAGAGTTTCAGACAGAGAAATACCGTGCACTACATGAAGCATAGAGAAACTAAAGCAGAAGATAACCTTGTCAGGGTTTTTGCAGCTCACAATGCAATGGGGAAGATGGATTGGTAAGCAAATGACTCCAGTTGACTCTCAGCCATTGTCTGATAGTGACATCAACTCTGGGAGTACAGAAAACCCAGTGACCTTTCATGAAATGTTTCATGAAAGAAGTACGAACAGGATAACATGGAGCTAGATCTCGAAGGATATACCAAGAAGAGAAGATCCAGGAAGATAAAGAACGTAGCAAAACTCAGGAAATGGCAAGAATTTGTGTACACCTGAGAAAATAATATTTTAATGAAACTGGAAGTCAGAGATTCTTGAATGTCTGTTTTATGTCATCTGGGCTTCTTTTGGGGAGCTGCTAAAGAGTATTGAAATAGGATCAAAAAAATCTAAATTAATTTTAAAAAATGGGAGAAGGATGGAGGGAAAACAGGTAATTTCCAGGCTTCCAAGGGGTCGTTTTTTGTTTTTTTTTTTTTCTAATGAAGAGAGCAATGTGGTAATAATTGAGACCACAGAGAATTCACTGGCATTAATGCTGATCAACCAAGCAAAAGAAATCTGTGATTGAAACGTACTGGGACCAATTTTCCAATTTTGTCAACTCACCAAGTAACAAATCATATACAACACCTGGTGACCTGTATAAATAACTATTCTTCTGCAGCAGAAGAAACTTGGCATGTGGGTGAACAAGATTATGAATCTACTGCTTAGTCAGTGTCTTAGGCCATTTAGCTTTCTTTCAGTTGCCTAGCCTTGTCACTCTCCCTCTATTTCAACATTTTGTAATATGCTCTAGCCATCAACCATGAATTCAGTGAACACCTTTCTTTTTTATGCATGTGTTGTTTTACTCTTCAAGCGTAGAAATATAGGGCCTGGTGCAGTGGCTCATGCCTGTAATCTCAGCACTTTGGGAGGCCGAGGTGGGCAGATCACTTGAGGTCAGGAGTTGAAACCAGACTGGCCAACATGCTGAAACCCCATCTCTATTAAAAATACAAAAATTAGCCGGGCGTGGTGGCATGCACCTGTAATCCCAGCTACTCGGGAGGCTGAGGCACAAGAATCACTTGAACCCAGGAGGTGGAGGTTGCAGTGAGTCGAGATTGCGTCACTTCATTCCAGCCTGAGTGACAGAGTGAGACTCTGTCCCAAAACAACTAAATAAACAGATAAAATTATAATTTAAAAAGTGTAGAAACATAGAACCCACATAACTGCACTGCTAAACAAATTGCATACCATAAATCACTTGAATTGATCACTGCATTGATCACTTTGTGAATTGATCATTGTGAATTAATCACAAAGCCAGTTTTGTGACTTTGTCTTAACTTGGAGCACTACTCTCAAAGGTGTTAAAAATTTCAAGTCTGTTTCAATGTGAAACTTTCTTTGATATTTGCAACTGTTAAATAAATACATTATTTAAAGGAAACATAATGGCTTACTATGGAGGTCTTATTAGTGGTTAGCAAAATTGCAGGTAGAGAGATTGACTAGGAGACTATGCAAGTAAAACTGACATCACAATCACATTTCTAAATTCTGCTTATGTGTGATTATTATTTGAGAAAAGAGAAACACCACAAAATTCATTGAGCTACATTTCATCTCCTTCTGACACATCTTAATGTTGGCAATTTTAACAACACATTTTCTCAAAAAAGTTATTAGTGCGCATTAATAAGTATTCCTATGTCTGTGCCATGGATTTATATCATGTTCTGACATGTGGAACCAGAACTTAGATATTAATCAAGGTAACAGAGAAAAGCATTCATATTAATATTTCATGAAAATGTGATTTTAAATAGAAAAATGCCCAGCCAGGTAACAATTTCTTGTCAGATCATAGTTTTAAAATTCAGCCACGGAAGTTGGCTTTGGCAGTTGTTTGGGGTGAGATTTGAAACAACAAAGGGAATAAAAACCTTTTGAACTCTTGTTGATTAATACTGGCTAACACTCAACTAGAATATGCATGTCTTTTTCCTTTGTAAATACAATGATATGTAAGAAGTCTCCCTTACAATAGTTTCCAAAGATGTTTTTGTAAAAAAGCTTTTGCCAGACAGGATGTACAACATTACACAGATTTTTAACAAGAGTAATTGGGGACATAAATAGATAGACTGATAGGAGACCAGTATTTGAATCTATATAATACAGGCAACAATTTATTTACTTATTTATGATTTTTAGATTTTTTTAAACAGTTTTTTGAAACAGAGTCTTATACTGTGTTTTCCAGGCTGATCTTGAACTCCTAGGCTCAAGCCATCCTCCTACCTCAGCCTTCAGAGTAGTTGGGATTCTAAACTTCAAACAAATAGAGACCAAGATAATTAGCTTCCTAGCTCTGACAACAGGACAGGAGAAATGTGATGTAATATGAAATTGGAACATGCAAGTAGAGAACAAGAACAAGAACCATAAAAGGAGAAGAAGAAAATTTTGGCCAGTGACATATCAACCTAATGTACAATACTTTATCTCTGACTAAGTGTTTTAAGTGTTCTAATGAAGGAGAATTTCTTATTGATACTAGACTTCTACAATAGTTATAACTTAGTATATACCTGATTTGCTTAATATTTCTGTCATGCCCAGCCATATAAAATTTGTTGCATTTTTCTATTTCATGATCTTGTTTATTTGTTACTGTTACATTTTCCCCAGCTACTGTGTAAATCCCTTAAGAACTGTGTCAGTTTATCATCTCTGAATCCTTAATACCCAAAAGAGTGTTTAGCAATAAGAAGCACTCATTGAATATTGATGAGTGACTGCATTAGTATATGTATTAAATTTGGGATGAAACACAAACTTAACATTCTATTTTCATTTTGAGCATCCAATACAGGGTACTTACTATATGCAATGCACTGCGATAGGTGCTTCAAAAATATTCTATACATCCTCATAACAGTCCATGTTAGTGATAAATACATTGAGATTAAGAGGTGAAATGGCATGCCTGAAAACATAAAGTACATCAAAGAGATCTGTGTAAGGTCAACTCTGTATGTACATTATACACATTTGATTTTCCTTTTATATATAAAAAGAATTTAAATATATATTCTATATAGTTACATATAGTTATATATATTCATATACATGCTTATATATTTATATGTATACACATATTTATATGTATATTTTAATTTTAAATAAATTTTCAACTAAGATGATTTCTTTTGTACATCTATATTTATATGTTTAAATATATTTTATTTTATTTATTTATTTTTTGTGCAGCAGCAAGATTTATTAAAGTGAAAGCGAAAGTAAAGATTCTAGGCAGTGGAAGGGGACCCAGAAGGGTTGCCATTTCTGGCTTGGATGTCTGTGCTTATATCCCTTTATGATTCCTCCCCTTTTCCTTTTTCTGTCCTATAGGATTAACTTATTTCCTATCCACTTGTGGGTTAGCAAGCCTGATTGGTTAAAAACATCAGGCTGCACATAAAGCTTAAACTCCCTATATGATTGGTGGAAGTTTCAATGCTTAGCTTGCAGCTGTGACTCATTTTGAATTAGGGGAAAGTCCCCTTTGATTGGCAGAAGTTTCAATCCCTGAGCTTGCAGCTATGACTTATTAATATATTTTAATTTTAGATGATTTTTTCCACTAAGCAGACTATTTCTTGTTTGGTGAAATAGCATTTCTTGACCTGGAATTAACAAATTAAATTAAGACCTCAGACAAACAAACCAAATGAATAGTTTTAATCTTTGCATCTCAGTTGGCTAGACCAAAGAAATACACCCACTATGAGGAGCTGCCTAGCTGGAGACAGTGTTTATATGTCCAGATCCTCTGGACATTGCTCTGTGTAGGATTGTTTCATTATTGTTATAAAAATTCAGTGGTGGCCAGGCGCGGTGGCTCAAGCCTGTAATCCCAGCACTTTGGGAGGCCGAGACGGGCAGATCACGAGGTCAGGAGATTGAGAACATCCTGGCTAACACGGTGAAACCCCGTCTCCACTAAAAAATGCAAAAAACTAGCCGGGCGAGGTGGCGGGCGCCTGTAGTCCCAGCTGCTCGGGAGGCTGAGGCAGGAGAATGGCGTAAACCTGGAGGCGGAGCTTGCAGTGAGCTGAGATCCGGCCACTTTAAATGAAGTAAGATGATACCTCATTTTGGTTTTGGTTCAGATTTTCCTGATTAGTGACTTTGAGCATATTTTCATCTACCTGTTGGTCATTTGTATGTCTTCTTTTGAGAAATGTCTAATCATGTCCTTTAACTTCTTTTTACCGGGGTTATTTTTATTTTTATTTTTTACTGATGAGTTGTTTGAGACCTTTGTATATTCCGGATATTCATCCCTTGCCAGATGAAGAGTTTACAAATACTTCTCTGATTTATCAGGTTGTCTCTTCATTCTGTTGATTGTTTATATTGTTGTGCAGAAACTTAGTTTAAGATAGTAAAATTTGTCTACGTTTTTGCCTGTGCTTTTGATGTCTTCTCTTAGCCATAAAATCTTTGCCTAAACCAATGTCCTGAAATGTTTCCCTTTATTTTTTCTTCTAGTAGTTTTATAGCTTCAGATATTATGTTTAAGTCTTTAGTCCATTTTGAGTTGATTTTTGTGTATGGTGAGAGTCAAGAATCCAGTTTCATTCTTCTGCGTATGGATATTCACATTTTTGTGCACCATAGAGTTAAGAAGGCTTCTTTTCCACAATGTATGTTCTTGCTATCTTTGTCAAAAATAAGTTGGCTGTAAATATACGAATTTATTTTTGGGTTCTTTATTCTGTTCCATTGGTCTTTGACCATTTTTATACCAATGCCATGCTATTAGAGTTACAATAAACTTGTATATATGTTGACATCAGGCAGTGTCATGTCTCTAGCTTTGTTCTTTTCGTTCAAGATTGATTTAGCTATTTGGGCTTTTTCTTTGTTCCATATAAATCTTAGGATTTTTCCTATTCCTGTGAAAAATGACATTGGTGTTTTAAAATGGATTGCATTGAATGTGTAGAGTCCTTTGTGTAATATGATCACTTTAAATATATTATTCTTCCTATCCATGAGCATAGAATGCCTTTCTATTTGTTTGTGTCCTCTTTAGTTTCTTTCATCAGTGTTTTATAGGTTTCCTTGTAATTTTAGGCATTTTTTGTAGCTATTGTAAATGTCAATGTTTTCTTGATTTTTTTCTTAACTAGTTCATTATTTGTGTATAGAAATGCTATTGATTTTTATATATTGATTTTGTATCTTAAAACTACTAAATTTATTTATCTAAGAGGTTTTTTTTATAGACACTATAGGTTTTATTAGATGTAAGATTATGTCATCTGCCAAAAAAGATAATTGCACTTTGTCTTGTTTGAGCCATTAGAGAAAAAAATAGTTCAGCTTTTTCCCACTCAGTATGATGTTAGCTGTGGGTTTGTTATATATGGCCTTAATTATGCTGAGGTATGTTTGTTTTATGCCTACTTTGCTGACAGTTTTCATCAAAGGGTATGTTGAATATTATCAAATGCTTTTTCTGTGTCTTAAAATGATCATATGTGTTTTGTTCTTTATTCTGTTGATGTGATATATTATGTTTATTGATTTGTATATGTTACATCGTCTTTGAATCTGTGGGATAAATCCCACTTGATCATGGAGTATTATCTTTCTGATGTGCTGTTGTATTGGTTTGCTAGTATTTTGTTCAGGATTTTTGTAACTATGTTCATCAGGAATATTGGCTTGTCATTTTCTATTTTGTGGCATCATTGCTTGGTTTTGGTATCACTGTAGTGCTGGCCTCATAGAATAAGTTAGGGAGAATTTCATTTCTTTAATTTTTTGGAATAGTTGGAGAAGAATTTGTAAGTTTGTTACAATTCAGCGATAAAAGTATTCGGTCTTGAGATTTTCTCTTTTGGGAGACATACTCACTTTATTAATCTGGGTGCCCTAGTGTTGAGTGTATAAATTTTTAGAGTTGTTATATCCTCTTGCTGAATTGATCTTTTCATCATTATATGACAACCCTCATTTTACTGTTTTTTACTTAAAGTCTATTTTATCTGATGTAGGTATAGCTACTCCTGTTTGCTTTTGGTTTCCATTTACATGGAATTTTTTGTCCAGCCCTTTACTTTCAGTCTATATGTGTCTTTACAGGTAAGTTTCTTGAAAGCAGCATATAGTTGTATGATTTTTAAAAATCTATTCAGCATCTATATCTTACAAGTGGAAATGCATTTATGCTCAAGGCTATTATTGATATGTGACGGCTTATTCCTGTCATTTTAATTTATTTCTTCTTAATCTTTGGTTCTTTTTCTCATTATTTATCATTGTGGTTTGATATCTTTGCTTCTGTACTGGGAATGTTTAATTTATTTTTCACTCCCATTTGTGTATCTGCTCTACCAATGAGTTTTATACTTCCATATGTTTTCATAATGGTAGATATTGTATTTTCATTTCCACGTTTAGGATTTCTTTAAGTATCTCTTCTAGCGCCAGTATAGTGGTAATGAATTCTCTCAGCTTTTGCTTGTCTGGGAATGATTTTGTTTCTCTCTCATTCATAAATAATATTTTGAATGTGGGGCTGAAAATATATTATCCTTGGCTGGCAGTCTCTTTCTTCCCTTTCAGCATTTTGAAGATACTATCCTATTCTCTCCTATGCTGTGAGGCTTCTGCTGAGAAATCCACTGTTAGTATAATGAAAGCTCCCTTACAAGTGACTAGATGCCTTTCTCTTGTTTTAAGAATGGTATCTTTATCTTTGACTTTTGACAGTGTGGCTATAATTTGCTCTGGGCAAGACGTTTTTATGGTTTATTTTTGTTGTTGTTCATTTGAGAAGACATTGTTGAATTGTCTCTATTTCAAAATCTCTGAGCTTTCTGTAGCTGGCTGACTAAATCCCTTACCAGACTTGGGATATTTTTTAGGTATAATGTCATTAAATAGATTTTCTATTACTTTCATTTCCTCTTGGCCTTCTAGAATTCTGAAAATTCAAATATTTGGTAACTTCGTGTTATCTTGTATGTCACATGGGCTTTGTTCATTTTTTTAAAATATGTATTTGTTTCACTGGGTTATTACTAAAGATCTGTCTTCAAGTTCTGAATTGTTTCATCTGCTTGATCTAGTCCGTTGTTGAAGCTTTCAAAGGTATTTATTAATTCATTCAGTGAATTATTTATTTCCAAAATTTCTATTTGTTTCTTTTGAATGAAAAGAAAATTTTGGTAAATTTCTTATTCATATTCTGAATTGCTTTTCTGATTTCATTGTATTATCTATCTGTAATCCCTTGTGTTACATTGAGCTACTTTAATACTATTAATTGAATTCTTTTTCTGTAATTTAATAAATTTCTTTTTTCTTGAAATCTGTTGCTGAAGAATTACTGTGTTCTTTGGAGGTATCATTATTTTCTTGCTTTTTTGGTATTTCTTGTGCCCTTACATTGATATCTGTTTATCTAGTAAAACAGTCGCTTCTTCTAAGTTTTTAGATATGCTTTCATAGAGGAGGAATTTTTCATGAAGATGCATCTATGGTGTTGGCTGGGTAAGGCACTAGGCTTTGATTCTATGTTCATGCAGTAGTGTAATCTCCTTACAAGTTTTACAGATATAAATAGAATCAATGATGTCTGTGGTTTTCTCTATGGCTCAGAGTTTAGTTGTTAGTGGAGGCTGTGGTGAAGTTTTGCTGGGAATGGGGATGCCAGGTTGACCAGTCCTTGGGCCCATGGTGGCAGTAAAAGGCTGAACATGTTTGTCCTTGGGTCCCACAGTGACATACACTGGCACCAGTGTTAGCAGTTCCACGTGGATCAATTATTGGCCCTCTAGATGACTTGTTCATATGCTGACAGTGGCAACAATGGGCTAGGTGGGTGAGCAATGAGCCTTAGGCCCCTGGGCAGAGTGTGTAGTGTGGGCAATGGCAATAGTAGTGGTGGGATATCCTGTTTACTCTCAAGCAGTCCACACTGATGTTGGTAGTGGCTGTGATGGGCTGGGTGGGCCAACTTACAGGCCTGCAGGTGATACATGTAGGTGGATGCCTGCTGTGTTGGTTGCAGCAGGTCAGATGGATCCAACCTCAAGTCCCTGCAGGAGTGCTCAAGTGCAATAATGGTAGGTGGGAATGTGCAATCCCCAGGCTCATAGATGGTATACTTAGGTATTGGAGAGGTAGAGCTGGCCTGGAAAGTCCTGTCCTAAGGTTCCTCAGTGGTGTGTGCAGGTGCTGGCTATTGTAGAAATGGGTGAGGTGATCCCCAGACCACTGGTGGAATGCCCAGTTGGGAGCATCACCAGTTGTGCTATGTCCCTGTTGCTGGAGAGAATGGGGTTGCTTTCAGTGGCATCAACCATAGGCAGGCAGCTAAGGAGTGTAGGCTTGGGCTCCTGGTGGTAGCTATAGGCAGCATAGCCTGTTCTTTGGGCACTTGTAAATATGCAGTGGCTCTGCTACTGGAAGAAGTGAGGTCACTGGCAGTGGCTTGCACTTTGACCATGATGGGAACAGTCAGCAGTAGCAGTGGCTACAGGTGAAGGATGTCAGTCCAGGGATGTTGAGATGCAGGGGCTGTTGGGCTTCATGGCAGGATGCAATCTAATGGGCCCTGAGCTCTCAAAATAGAACTGTGCTGTAATTAATTGCTTAAGACTTGAAAGATGTATGGGACTCAGTGTGATCTCCCTCCCTGGAGCAATGCTTTTGCAAGGTCTCCAGGCAGCTCCATATGTTAGTCTTAGTGCCCACAGGAGTCGAGGGGTTCTCCCATGGTTAAGATTGCAAAAGTCCACATGCAGATGTGGACCACTAAGGGTCTCTTACCCTTTCTCCCATTGGAAGCCTCTCTAGGCTCCCTGCTAATCCAGTTAAGTAGTCTGCCTCACTTCCCTCTCCTTCCTTGCCTTAGGTATTTCCTGCTACTTGTCTGTTGAACCACAGTGTTCTCTTAGATTGTCTATTCAAAATGTGATTATCTACTCAATATTTTTATTCGTCTTTGTGAAGAAGGCAAGTACCAGATGACTCTAGTCAGCCATCTTGAAGTCCAGCACTGAAGTTAAAATTTACTTGTTATTGTTTTATGTTTCTTTTTACAAATAAA
The DNA here is from genome assembly GCF_008728515.1 of Papio anubis. Lineage (NCBI taxonomy): Eukaryota > Metazoa > Chordata > Mammalia > Primates > Cercopithecidae > Papio > Papio anubis. Next base: position 39,615 of record NW_022164961.1, read on the forward strand.
TTTGTAAGTTTACATACTTACACAAAAGCAATGTTCTTTTGCATCCTGTGCTTAAGAAAAGTTTCTTTTCAGCTAAAGTGTCAAAGTTAGTGCTTTCATATCCTACCACTGAAAGAGCACAAAAATATAGTAATATTCTAAATATTTATAATTTTAAACTGACAAAAGAAATAAGGAGTTGAGGGATTTCATTCCAAAGGTCTCATTTCCATTTTCAATTTTGTGAGCTTAAGATATTTTTTTCTTAAACCTACACATATACAACTGCAGGTATAAGTGGGTTCAAAATAAATGCCAATCATTAGTTTCATTTGTTGCAGTATCAAATGAAATAGGATTTTGTTGAATGTATTGTACGTTCTCAAGAGTATATAGGAGGCAAAAAAACTAATTTTTAATGGTAGCTCAGCTACTAAATTCTGTGTATTTGAGCAGGATCTAAATACAGCAAGTAAGAGGAGAAGTTAAATCTTTGTGAAAGTCGTTCATTTCATAAAGTCATTTGGTGGTTTTATTTCACCTCTCTGAACTCCTACTCAACAAAAACTTTGTTCATTATCATCTAACACCAGCTTATAATCCTCTTTGTGTGGCTATCTAACTTTCTCAGGATAATTCAAACATTAGAAGTTAAAAAGAATTATTTATGAAATGTTGATGACTATTGCATATTATCACCAAAGATTGTGGCTACAGTATGTACAAAAGGATGGATCATTTTAAGAAGAGGAAGAACTCAAAGTATTACTGCAGAACAAGAGAACAGAAACAATATTCAAAGATTAGGCAAATTGCAGTGTTTTTTAGCCATTTTGATTTACCTTTACATGACAAAATCCACAACTAAATGGGAGAAACTTGAATTTAAAAGCCATAGTCTAGTTTAGCCTTTCTAAATATTTGACTAAAGGTCATCTCCCTGTCATTTTCAAACTCTTAAAGAACAGATTAAATATCCCAACAAGACTATCCAACTTGCATAAATCTAGATTTGGTTTGGTTTGAGATGGAAAGTTTCACCCATTTACATTGCAAAAGTGAGATAAGCAAATGAAAATTCCCTAATTTTTCTCCTATTTTTTCAAAAGTAAGTGTACAAAGGCTTCGTTAGTTTACATTTTGTGTCGGTCAGCATCCAAGTTGGCTCCTCATGATTCTTATCCCTGGGTATTCACACTCTTACGTCGTCTGTTCCACATTGTACTAGAATTAGTCTGTGTGCCACATAGAACATAGCAAAAGTGATCATATGATCATATGTCACTTATAATGTTATACTATAAAAGCTTTGGCTTCCATCTTGGGCATCTCCCTTCCTCTCTCTTTTCTCCCTTCCCTTCTCTATATCCCCTTCTATCTCCTTCCCTCACTCATCATTTGCCTGGAGGAAGCCAGCTACCATATAACTAATGTAGTCTGTAGAGAGGCACACATAGCGAGGAGGTGGGGTCTCTGGTCAAAAGTCAGTAAGGAATTGAGGTCTGTCAAGAACTAAGTGAGAGAGCTTGGAAGTGGATTCTCTATCTCTAGTTGAGCCTCGAGAAAACTATAACCATGGCTGGCAACCTGGTGAAAGACCCTAAGCCAGAATCTTGCACCTAAGCTGCTCCCAGATTCCTGACTCTCAGAGGCTGAGTATGATATGTGTTTATTGTTTAAAGCTGCTAAGTTTTCAAGTGATTTGTTATGCTGCCATGCTATCTAATAGAGATTTGAAATTATTTCCATTGCTATTTGGTTGCCCATGACTCCTACATTCTGAAAGAAAGTGGTTGTTCATAATTTTACTTGGTTCATCATCTTATATCCCATGCATAGGTATTACTTTTTAAGAAGAAATGAGAAGAATTTTTTTATTAGAAATTTGGAATGAATATTTTATTAGGATCTAAGAAGTGGTGAGTTTAAGAATATTGTTTTCTTAATATAAAATCAGATCTCTATTTTGAGATATTATGGTAATTGTTTATTATTTTTATATTAGAAAACTTAGTAAATACCTTGTGATATGTTTGAACTTCTAGTTTCAAAATCAATGAAAATTAATTTTTTAAATTAAAATAAGTTTTTCACACAAAATAAATACATCTGATAAGCAACAATATTGATATTTAAATAATAAATAAAATAAATAAAAGTTATATAATATAAACAAAATAAAAATAATTAATACACATATAGTCATATATGATGAAATAGTAAAGTAATATCCTTTTAAAATAATATAATTATCACTACTAACTAGAGCCTGATATGTGATAAAATTATTCAAATTATTAGATAGAAACTGTTTTAATCCTTACAGAAGTTCTGCACAAAGATACCATTAATTTCTAGTTTTCAAGTGGGCAGATCAACACTCAGAGGCATTTAGTGATGTACACAAGGAAAAGTAGGTAGAAAATGCATGAAAATACATACACTCACAGTTTATTAAGATTGTAAAGTTTGCAACCTTCTGCTATGCCAGTCTGCATTCTTTTCAATAAATTTTATGTTAAAACTAATTTAGATTAGCTTCACTTGGAATTTTGGACACCGAGTACACTTATTTTGAATATACATATCTGTATCAGTATTTTCTGAGGACATGACCTAAATGATTCAGAAAGAAATCTGATGAAGGAGAGAAATCATTAGCCATATAATGTTATTTGATAAAAATATGTGATGACTCTGAGGAAGTGACCCTGTGCTTCTCTTGTGTTACAAAAAGTGGCTCTACTTCGCTCCAAGAATCTCAGTGTCTCGTGGTGTGAAAGTTGAGTTCCTGGCCGGGCGCGGTGGCTCAAGCCTGTAATCCCAGCACTTTGGGAGGCCGAGGCGGGTGGATCACGAGGTCAGGAGATCAAGACCATCCTGGCTAACATGGTGAAACCCCGTCTCTACTAAAAATACAAAAAAACTAACTGGGCGTGGTGGCGGGCGCCTGTAGTCCCAGCTACTCGGAGGCTGAGGCACGAGAATGGCGTGAACCCGGGAGGCGGAGCTTGCAGTGAGCCGAGATCGCGCCACTGCACTCCAGCCTGGGCGACACAGCGAGACTCCGTCTCAAAAAAAAAAAAAAAAAAAAAGAAAGTTGAGTTCCTTATTCTTTATTTTTCTTCTTCAGAATTGGCACATTCATTGTCACAGTGTATTAGTCAGGGTTCTCTAGAGGGACAGAACTAATAGGATAGATGTACATATAAATGAGAGTTTATTAAGGAGTATTGACGCACATGATCACAACACAAAGTCCCACAATAGGCTGTCTGCAAGCTGATGAGCAAGGAGGCCAGTCCAAGTCCCAAACCCTCAAAAGTAGGGAAGCTGGCAGTGCAGCCTTCAGTCTGTGGTCGAAGGTCCAAGGGTCCCAAAACTGAAGAACTTGGAGTCTGATGTTCAAGGACAAAAAGCATCCAGCATGGGAGAAAGATGGAGGCCAGAAACCTCAGTCAGTCTATTCCTTCCATGTTCTTCTGCCTACTTTTTATTCTGGCTGTGCTGGCAGCTGGTTAGATTGTGTCCACCCAGATTGAGGGTGAGTCTGTGTCTCCTAGTCCGATGACTCAAATGTTAACCTCCTCTGGCAACACCCTCACAGACATGGCCAGTAACAATACCTTGCATCCTTCAATCCAATCAAGTTGACACTCGATATTAACCATCACACACACACATCATCAGAACGTACCTCTCAAAATGCCTTTTGCATATGGGAATCTGTCCATTGCAGACTCTGGCACCTGGCTTACATTCATTTACTCCAGTACTCCTCCTGTCATTATTCTTGGTGACTAAAACATTTATGAAAATGTCCCTGTCTTCTCAGCATGTTATATCTTCTTTTCTCTTCTTTCTACCTTAGAACAAGCTCACACATTTATGTTTTAAATATCAGAACCATCAACAAATCCATCACCTCAGAAACCACAATTTCAAATATTCTGTTGTCTAACCGTCTTACCACATTCAATTCATGGGTTTAAATGCTCTTTGTCTATCCATTAACCCACCAGGGTCTCACTTTCTAATTTTTCCAGGCTAGGCTCCATGCTTCCACATTACAGCCACTCCCTTGCCCATAAATTTAACTGCCTCTACTCACCTCCCCTCCCGTGCCCTCTCCTGCCCTTTTCTGCCCTCCTCTTCCCACCTCTTCTCTCCTCTCCCTCTCTCTTTCTGTTCTCTTCTGGCAAATATCCTGTCCTAGCTAAAATCAACTCTCTCCTTAACTTTTCATCTGCATCCAGATAGCTGAGTGTTACTAGAGAAAAAGCATACAACCCTACTGTGTCATTCCACTTTAAATTTAGGATCATGACTCAACAGAGCTGTTGCTACTGACAGAATATTCCATTACCTTCTCTGTGAATTCATTTTCACACTTACAGAAACAACAATCTCATGCTTTCTCTGGCTTCTTCCAATATCCAAAACTTCTTCTTTTTGTAGAGACTTTAGGTCTTTTTCTCATTCTCTGCACATCACTTATCTACATACTTAAAAGTAGATTCAATCAAGGAAGAATTATTTATGATTTGACACTGAATCAGAAAGAAGAAGATGTGTAATTCCTTCTCCTTTTCATTCTTCTCCTTTTCTTCCTCCTTCTCTTTCTTCTCCTTCTTGGTCTCCTTCTCCTTCTTACCAAACAAATAAATCAATTCCTCTTTTTATGCTTTGTGTTTTATAGCACTACTTCTGAAGGACTTTATTACTTAATTTATCTTGCCTTCCCTGCACCATCAGTTTTTCCTTCTCTACCAGATAATTTCCCCTCTTATATAAACATAGGCCTTCATACCAACCATAGGAAAACAAAGTATAACAAAATACTAACCTCCCTTTTCTCTTGGCCCACTTTCATCTCCATGATACTTTTCTGTGTCTTTATACTTTGTCAACTTTTTATACTATCTCACTGGGTTGTAAGTGGCCCAGAGCTAGGCTCCTCTAAATTCTTCTCTATCATATACTTCTTCTCAGATTATTTCAGGGCTTTAATACCACCTACATTTTACTGCAGCCTGGACATCTTGCCCCCATTGCTAAACTCAAATTTAACAATGTACTCACTACTGCTAGTTGGATTTCTACCAAGAATCTAATTGTTAATATGGCAAAGACACTTGCTTCCGCCCCTACTTGTACCCTAGAGCTTTTAACTCCAGCAAATGGCACCACATGCAGTGATATGCAGTCATACTTAATTCCTAATTCTTTACCAAATACCAACTTGCAATCTCTTTTTAAGCCCAGTTGTCACCTCCAAAGTGTAACCTGAGTTCAAACACTTCTTACCATCTTCAGTGCTACCAACTTAGCCCAAACCACTCATGATCTCTCACTTCCCGGAAGATCCTAACTATCTTGTGTTCTGCACTCTGTATTACAGCTAGGAAAGTAAAAGTTCTAAAACACAAATCAGATTACCTTAAACATTTGTTTAAAGTCGTCTGATGATTTTTAAAATTATCATCAAAATAAAACACAAATTCATTCCTCTCTCCAAACTGCACTTGTTGTACTTTCAGCATTTCTTCTAAATGCATCCTTGAATCATTCTTCTCTCAGTTCTCCTGGTTTCCTCCCCAGTAACTGAAGGAATACAACTAAGTGAATGAAATTTCTATCTAAAGCTAGACAGATCAGACAATTTGTGGCAGATTATAGATGACAACAAACATTCCCTATTTCTGACCTCATTCTATGATTTTCATTTTAAATCATCCATCTTTCAATTGACAGTTGAAAACTCCAGGATCCAAAGAAGGTAAAATCACTTTCTTAGTTTGTGTTTTCTTCGAAATTTATTTACCAGTTATGCATCCATTTGTTTTGGTTAGTGTTTTGCTAAATATATTATGTTTGACTTTCGTATCTCTGATTCTAGTTGGGAAATTAAGCAGCAAGAAGTAAAATAAAACCACTATAATCCGAATCATAGATTTTTGGTTTCATTAAATGCTCTTGCAAATTCACTCTACTTAAGGTACGGAAGTAGATATTATTATTATTTTCTTTAAAGTAGCTTTGCAGTTCCTGTAGTGTGGCATTTAATTTCTGTTTTAACTCTTTTTCAAAGTGCAACATCTCTGTGAGATACATACCTGCTGTAACAATTCGGTTGCAGAAATGATCTTATCCCTAATTGTTGTAACATGAAAACAACTTGCCTTCACTAGCACAGGACCCAGGCATGAATTATGAAGACTGGGTACATTTACTGTATCAACACTCTTCTTAGCATGATTTACTTAGCGTGATTTACTGTACATTTGTGATATGTTAACTTTTATTTGGAAAGATGTTCTATTACAGTTCAATGACATGATTACAATCTCATTTACTCCATGGGAATGATTGTATTCCTCATTCAAAACTCTTTTCCTTGCCCAGTATTTCTTCTGACTCTCCCCTTCATCTTTCTGAAAATCAGCAGAAGAGTACCTTAAAGAACCGAGTGAAGATGGCTTTTAGACTGGGTCTTTTCAGATGATTGAGATTTAAAATTTTATTATTATTATTATTATTATTATTATACTTTAAGTTCTAGGGTACATGTGCATAATGTGCAGGTTTGTTAAATATGTGTACTTGTGCCATGTTGCTGTGCTGCACCCATTAACTTGTCAGCACCCATCAACTCGTCATTTACATCAGGTGTAACTCCCAATGCAATCCCTCTCCCCTCCCCCTTCCCCATGATAGGCCCCCGTGTGTGATGTACCCCTTCCCGAGTCCAGGTGATCTCATTGTTCAGTTCCCACCTATGAGTGAGAACATGCGGTGTTTGGTTTTCTGTTCTTGCCATAGTTTGCTGAGAATGATGGTTTCCAGCTACATCCATGTCCCTACAAAGGACACAAACTCATCCTTTTTTATGGCTGCATAGTATTCCATGGTGTATATGTACCACATTTTCTTTTTTTTTTTTTTTTTTTTTTTTTTTTTTGAGATGGAGTCTCGCTCTGTCGCCCATGCTGGAGTGTGGTGGCCGGATCTCAGCTCACTGCAAGCTCCACCTCCCGGGTTTACGCCATTCTCCTGCCTCAGCCTCCCAAGTAGCTGGGACTACAGGCGCCCGCCACCTCGCCCGGCTAGTTTTTTGTATTTTTTAGTAGAGACGGGGTTTCACCGGGTTAGCCAGGATGGTCTCGATCTCCTGACCTCGTGATCCGCCCGTCTCCGCCTCCCAAAGTGCTGGGATTACAGGCTTGAGCCACCGCGCCCGGCCTACATTTTCTTAATGTAGTCTGTCACTGATGGACATTTGGGTTGATTCCAAGTCTTTGCTATTGTGAATAGTGCCGCAATAAACATACGTGTGCATGTGTCTTTATAGCAGCATGATTTATAATCCTTTGGGTATATACCCAGTAATGGGATGGCTGGGTGATATGGTTCTTCTAGTTCTAGATCCTTGAGGAATCGCCATACTGTTTTCCATAATGGTTGAACTAAATAAATTTCAAAAATCATCATCAAAATTTCAAGTTTTTCTCAAGAAATTTTGAGTGAGGTTTATTTTATAATGCTACTTTATAGTAGACAAATGGTAAGGGGCATTGGATTTTTTCACTTATCGTTTCCCTGGATATTTTTAAAAAGAAAGTAATATTGATGGCAAAATATTTACAAGCTTTAAATATAGTCTGTTTTGTAGAACAGCTTAGGGTGTCACCATTATGGTTGCAAGCCAGAAATACTTGGGAAAGGAGGAAAATACACAGAGTAGAGAAGATTAGATAGAAGGAAATTAGTGTCAGATGAGGCAGAAGGCAATGCGGTTAGGCTTAGGGAAAAAAACTAGGCCCCCTCTCTTAGTGTATTTCTTCTTAATATTCTTATTTGTTGCTGTTATATAAAATTAACCTTCCCCCCAGGGGAGAGTGAAATCAGAAAAACAGATTTAGAAACTGGAAAAAAGTACATCAAGTGATGACCTTAATAATTTCCTAAAAACATTCTTGACCTTACCTCCTACTAAAATAATAGATTTTAAATTTAATAGTTTAGAATAGGGTAGAAGGATTTATTAAACAGGGAAAAAATAAATTTTCTATAGGAGATTTGAGTTCATAATGTAGCAGAGATCAGTGACAAGAGAAATGGCTAAAACAATACATATTGTGATTGAACTTTAAAAAAGAGGAAAGAAACCAACATCGGAAAATGTGTTGCTATGAACATAGAATCTCTATTTTTTTCTGACTCTCTATAGAACACCTTCTTTCCTTAGCTAAAACTCCGTGCAACAATCACACTAGCATTGCCTATGTCCTGGGGCAAAAAAGGATTATGACATTGGATTCTTTCCCTGATGGGGATTCCTGAGAGACAGGGAATTAAAATTCAACCAAATTTTCTAATACCAAGGGTTTCCCCCAGTGGAATATATTCATTATTCAAGTCATTTGTTCACAGGCAGGAACACTTTATCTATATTCGGTTACACTGGTTTGCTGGAATCATTTCCATTTCAGTCTGAAACATGTCAGAAGTTAAAGATTCTGTATAGTTTCTCTGAATAGTACCCAGCACAAAGCCAGGTACAAAGGTCCTTTTTTAACACCAATCCAAAGCAAGAACAGTACCTAAGAGAATCTTTTCTCATGCAGCAAGAGGCAGATTCTAAAGGGAGAGTGAGCTTTCCTCCTTTACAACATGTTAGAGCTTGTATGCTATAAAGTGCAAGTCCCTGTATAAATTGAAAATGAGTCTTTTTTACTGGTTACCAAGAAGATGTTAGATGTGGGCATCGAGAGTGTGTTTGAGCTTTCTTTCTCCTTCGGACCTAGCAAATTATAACATTTGTGAAGATTAACACCTAGTCTTTACATAACATTTCAAAAATTTCTATAATGCTTTCATAATTATCACTGTCTCATTACTCATCAGGCAAAATGAATGACATTTTAATATGTCATTGAGAAAGACACTGAAAATGGAATGGGGGAATTCTTAGAAATGGCCCTAATTTTACCACTGCCAGGTCAACTACTCATAATAGTTATTATTTATTAAGTACCTACTAGGTGTACTGTGCAAGGACTTTAGAAGCACTGTTTCATTAATTCTTACAATAAACCCGGGAAACCAAGGAAGAGCCATCCCTCTAATTGGAGAGTCCAACGCAGAATTTACAACAGAGTAAGCGCTCAATGTTTTGATGTATGAATAAACACTTTTCATGATTATCTTTGCTTTCATTCAACTTACAAATTAAAATCTGAGGCTTAGAGACATTAAATTATTTTTACTTTGTAGGTTAGCTTGGAATTGAATTCATGTCCATTTGACATCTAGGATAATTTTCTTGGTTATAAAGGCTTTACCTAAAGTCGATGAAATTTAATGGCAAATTTTAGACTAGAACTATGTGCATTGACACTCATTGAAATTTTCCTCTATATCTTGCCTCACATGACCAAAGAACCCTTATCTTTTAGCTCTTCAGACAAAGATTTTTCCTACTTCCACATAATATGAATTTTACAAAGCCTCATTGATTTAAATAACCTGGAGAACAGGAGAAGGCTGGTATAAAAGTGGACATTTTAAATTAAAGAATTTTAAATAATTAAAATGAAAGTAATTTTATTTCTTGATTATGTGAAATAATTAACACTAAGTGTTTCCTGATGAAGCCTTCCTTTTCTGGCTCAAATGGGAAAATTGAACTTTATTTCATTTAGCAGTATTTTGGGATCAGAGACAGACTGGGGGCATGTTGCTGGATATCTTACTGCTACTAGTCCGTAAGGGGCACTAATATATCACTGACATAAATCAAAAACTTAAGTACAGCTAACTTAGGTTTTCACATATAATTCCTTGTAATTTATAAAACATAAATTGGTTCTGCTTTAACTGATTACATATCATCTTTTAAATCAAATTTTTTTAAGTTCCATGGTACATATATCTGTACTAAAAAACAATTTGGCATTCCCACATAAATTGTATGGAAAAGATGCATACCCTCAACCCTGAGGTCAATCAACTGATGGCTTCCTACAGTTGGTAGTCAGAATCAGTTAAAATTCTGAAACCAAATGAGACACATTACAGTGCTGTCTACTGGAGTGAGTGGCAATTTCATTATCTACATTTAGGAGCCTTAAATATAAATAAGCTTTCTGTTTCAAGAGATCACCTTCAATCAGTGTACAAATTGATATTGCTCATAGGCACACATATGCTGCTGCATACTGTGCATGAGGGGTCACTGGTGAAGAAAAGCTATGAGATATTTCACCAGAGAAATTAGTTTCATCTCATTGAATACATGTTGACGCAACATGTAAAAATCAATGATATAGAAGAAGATCAAGATATTTCCCTGTCCAGATCATCTGCATTGCCTAATATAGTCCAGGTTCACATTAAAACAATTGATATTTTCAAGGATGTAGAACATGAGCTCTTAAGTAAGGCTCCTTTGTTGTTTGTTATTGGAGGCTGCTTTAAGAATGGCTATGAAGAAAAAGAAGGGTCTTTGTTTCCTGTCAGTGATGGAGCAAATTACTACAAATTTAGTGGCTTAAAAATATTATTGTCACATGGATGCAGCTGCAAACCATCATTCTCAGCAAACTATCACAAGAACAGAAAACCAAACACTGCATGTTCTCACTCATAGGTGGGAATTGAACAATGAGATCACTTGGGCTCTGGAAGGGGAACATCACACACCGGGGCCTATTATGGGGAGGGGTGCTGACGAGTTGATGGGTGCAGCACACCAACATGGCACAAGTATACATATGTAACAAACCTGCATGCTGTGCACATGTACCCTAGAACTTAAAGTATAATAATAAAAAGATATATTATTGTCTTAAGCTTCTAGAGGTCAGAAGTCTAAAATAGGTTTCGTGGGACAAAAGTCAAATTATCAGCAGGGTAGGTTCTTGCAGGGGACTCTGAGGGGAGAATCCATTTCTTTCTCTTTTCCAGCTACTAGTGGTTGTCTTCATTCCTTGGCTTCCGGATTCTTCCTCTCATCACTCCAGCCTTTTGCTTCCATCATCACATCTTCTATTTGTATTTCTGATTTAATTTTCTCTCTCTCATGAGGATGCTTGGGATTCCGTTGGATCTCTCCAGTTAATCCAGGAGAAGCTCCCCACCTCAAGATTCTTAGCCATATCTGCAAAGTCCAGAGGGTTAGGGTTATCTCTAGAGAATAACACATAGCCACACTCTCACACACAAAGTGAGCATCTTGCAATACTAAGGCAGTAATTTTGCAATACTAAAGCAACAATTTGCACATATTCTCAGAGAAACAAAACAGTGACCAAATCAAAAAGTGAAACCTGACAGGGCCAAAGGTGTCATAGTTTTCAGTGGGTACTGTGATCAGACACTTAGCTCAGAGAAGTCCTTACCCCACTATATTTGGAGAAATAGCAGAACACGTAAACCAAGACAGTTTCTTAGATGTAGTCTTCAAAGAAAAGAGAATAGGTGTGTTAAAATCCTAAACAAATACTATTTTCTCACTAGTATGGTGTGCTATAACATTCTTTTATACTTCTTTCAGCTAGGCTGCTTCTGCCACTGTCAAAGGGAATAGGACGGCGCATTATGGTGACATCTCAGAGTATACCTACGTAACACTATTTCTCATCATCTTTAACAGATAGCATTGGTCAGTAGTCATCTCAAAAATTAACACCTGCTTCACAGAAGAACAGGTTTGATTCCTTTGCAAAGCTCAGCAACTTTCAATGTAAGTAAATATTTCTCATTTGTTCTTATAATTGTTGTAATCTGAGGCAACCAACCTCCATTGGAGTTTCACTGTGCTTTTCTCTTTTCCATCTCTTTTTAAGATATCATAGGACCTACTCATTCTCTGGAGATTTTAGTACCCACTAGTTGCAGGTTAAAAGCTCCCACTGAGTAATACTTTTCCAACTGTGTTCCATGACTATGAAGTTTAATAAGGTGGTTTTCCTTAGCCATGGGGAGAAATATGTATTTTTCTTTTCAAATGGAAATGTCTTTGTTACTGTTTGCTACTCTGAAAAGTTAAAACAAAACTGTAGTCATTTTCTTTCTTCCTTCCCTTATTCAGATTCCCTTTTCAAGGAGTGAGGCATATAGAATTAGGAATAATATTGTAATCCCTTCTGGAAACAAAAAAGCAACATGGTTTCTATTAGAGTTTTTGCATTTTTATTCATTTTTTTTTTAAGTTAAACAAAGTAACCCCTGAAGGTCCAAGTCTCTCTATTCATAATTGTAGGAAACCTGAGTTGGAGGACCAGCTTTCCCTGACAGCATGCCTCTTTTTGATTTGGTCACTGTTTTGTTTCTCTGAGAATATGTGCAACATGGTTGCTTTAGTATTGCAAGTATGGATATGTGTTATTCTCCAAAAATAACCCTAAAAATTCATACAGCACTTTTTGAGGCTAAGGCGAGCAGATCATGAGGTCAGGAGATCGAGACCATCCTGGTCAACATGGTGAAACCCCCGTCTCTACTAAAAGTACAAAAATTAGCCGGGTGTGGTGTTGCGGGCCTGTATTCCCAACTACTCGGGAGACTGAGGCAGGAGAATCACTTCAACCGGGGAGGCAGAGGTTGCAGTGAGCCAAGATTGTGCTACTGCACTTCAGCCTGGTGACAGAGTGAGACTCTGTCTCAAAAAAAAAAAAAAAAAAAAAAAAGTCATACAGTCTGTTCTACACTCTGAATACATTCAGTTTGCATGTTGGTGTGAAATGGTTAATAACAATTTTATACCAACTTTCACTGGAATTAGCCTTATTATTAAGGTCTGGTACTTTCACATAATATTAATCAAAATGATTGAGCATTGCTGTAATAAAAACACGCCAGCTTATTATTGTATTTCTTCACTTATTGGCTCATTTATTTATTTGTTTCTCTGTTTGCACATTTATTCTAAAATGCATGTGCTTTTTCCTTTTCCATCTATAATTAATACTACTAGGAATCAGAAGTCCAGGTTTGTAGACTAGGCTCTGCCATGGATTTATAATAATAAGATTTTATCCCCCACCGAAAAAAGGAAAAAAAAATAATTTGTTATTTGTTTTCTTCAGCTATACTGTGAGATTGGTATCTAGTCTACACAACTTTTAGAGTTGACCTGATAGTGGAATTCACAATTAAACCAATCCAAAGAATGTAAAGGGTGTAATGGCATGGACTTATCATGTCTGAATTTACAAAAGTCCAGATAGGGTATCAGGGACAGTAAAGATATTTATTTAATCCCCAAATAATTATATAACATAGGTGCTATATTATTCTCATGTTTCTGATGAGATGCAGAGGCACAGACAATTTAAATAATTCGGCTGTAGTATACTGGTGAGTAAATGATTCCCAATGCAGACAGGAATCTATCTGAATTCCAAGTTGAAGCCCACTTCCCCCCATCATATATCAGCAGTAGAATTTCTGTAGTTTTAAAAGTACTGTGCTATCTGCCTATTTCGCAGATATTTGGTTTTCTTGCCAGATCTGGAGGTGGTGACACCACTGACAGACCAGTTAAATAGCAAAGTATTATTCTTTGGAGTGATTTAATTTTGCTGCCCATTGGGGTCACTGCAAAGTCATTGCCTCTTCATGCTGTTTGAGGCTAGAACAAAAGCGTGAATGGTGTCAAGTGAGCTCCTCTCATTTTCGAGTGTACACAGAAATTAAGCGATAATACACATGGAACAGGAAGACATTAATGATTGTCTGTGGAGCTGGACTGGCCTGCTGAACCCATCCTATGATCAATATCTTTATGATACAACAGTAGAGCAGATGAGGCTAGGTTCTTCTTCCTTGTCTATACTCTTCACCAGTCTATAAGCCCAGTTAAGGGCAGGGATTTTGTCCCTTGCAGTCACCATTTTATGCCCAAAGCCTAGAGCAATAGCTGGAACGATGCTTATTATTAACCAAGTGGAATAAATATCCATCTTTTCAATCTGAATCCTTTTTCTCCCTTTCCCAATATCTTGGTCCCCACGGTACAAATATCACACTGACTACTAAAACTTATTTATTGCTTTTCTTTACAATCTATTTTTCTCATTAGGTTGTAAATTATCTGAAAGGAGAGATGGTATCTTATTCATATTTTTATCTGAAGTATCCTGCAAGTGAGTCTATAATAAATATTTGTTCTCCATAAACATTTGTAGAATTAATTTAAAAATGAATAGATTATTTCAATTCAGCACAGAGTTTCAAGCACCTTTAATTTTCTGCTCATTTTGATAGACACTAGAGAAGGTCTTTGGTTTCAAAAAGTTTGTAATTGAGTTTGAAGTCTAATATACAGCTTCATGGGCTTACTGTTAGGTTATTGTCTCTTGCCTTCTTATCTCCTCTTCTATTTTTTGCTTTGTGATGTTTGGAATATGACTTTACAAAATAAATTTATTTTTACCACCCGGCTTCTTGGTTTCACTGCCCAAAGGGGTTTTTAGAGAAAATGGAAGGCAGGAAGATGTAGAAAAAACAAAACTTCCCTTTTCTAGCTTGCTTGCTGCTCCTAGCTATATGGCTCCAGAAGAGCTTGTCAGGGTAGCCCCTGAAATTGGCTTCAGCCTCTAGTTTCTTCCAGCACACACAAAAATAGTAACTTGCTGTATTCCCTCAGAGGTGACACCTGCATAGGTGTTTCTGTTCCTTGAAGTTCTGTGCTGTACTTTGCAGGGCTCCTCCTCTGAGCTTCTAGTTTCTGAAAACTGCAACTCCAAATACCGCCATTGAAAGTAGACGCAACCGTGGTTCATTCCTGTAAAGAGAAGTGAAGCAAAATGTGGCTTTGTTCATTTATATTTTATTTTACTTAGAAAGGCTTTATTTGATCTATATGCCTTGTGTCAAGAACCAGGAATAAGAAGAAGATTTGATGATAGCTCTTCAAGAAACTTTAAGCCTAGTAGAAGATTCAGACATTAAAAACAGGTATATTAGATGGTATTTTGTGGTGTACTGGGGATGATTACAACAAAACATAATGGCATATTTTATTAGGAAAATTTCTACAATCCCTCAATTAATAAATATTTGTTTTGTAGTGCCCCAAACTTCTATTTCAAAATATTAGATACAGAAATGACAAAACTACTCTTATCCTTGTTTATAATGTCTTCTCTATTAAAGATTAAAATTTTTTTGCTGAATATTTTGTCCCAGTCCAAAATTTAATGGTTCAGCATGCTCTATTCTGGTGCCTGCTTTATGGACAAGAAAAATATTCATAATTATGCATTATAAAAATGTTTTATTGCATTTCTCTTACTTTTACTCTGCCTAGCATTTTAGCCACCAAACTCAAAAACAATTCAAAATACATCTAAGTCTTTGCTTTGTGACAGTAGAGACATGATTTCCCACTGTTTTATTAGGGGACTTTGTTCTTCTCTATGACCTTGAAGTCAAGAGGCATCATTTCTCATTTTGCAGCATGCCCTGGGGACTTGACCAAAACCCAGAATCCCGCAGAGGTCAATGTGTTCACCATGCTTGCCTGAGCAATGCCTGGCCTGAAGAAGGATGAGAAATGGGTACAAAATAGAAACTATTTTTAATGTCCTAATTTATTAAATAGGTTATTAGAAAAAAAAGAATAATCATTACAAATATCAGATTCTGATGATTCTTTATATTTGATCTTTTCTGCTGACCACGCATGGAATGGATACGTTATTTGGTGTGTGAAAGTTTCCTCTAATAAACTTTTCATCTCTTATTTTAAGCAGCAATTTCCATTTATAAATTTATCTTCTAAGTTTTCATCATTTTGTCAGTTATTAACACTAATTTCTGAACGTGCCTTCCTTGGAGTTTCTTGAATGCATTTAAATATTATTTTGAAAATATATTTAATTTGCCTAAATGTGGAATGAATGAAAACTGTGATGGTCATTTATTTTGAAAATCTTTAATAAACTAGAAATATTATTTAATTTAAAATACTGTTTTTAATTTTTTAAAACAATTTCAAGGTTTTTTTGTTTGTTTGTTTGTTTTTTAAGAAGCAGAAGGTACTTGTGCAGGTTTGTAATGTGGGCATATTGTGTGATGCTGAAGTTTGGGGCATGAATCCTGTCACCCAGGAAGTGAGCATGGTACTGACAGGTAGTTTTTCAACACGCACCTCACTCCCTCCCTTCCTCCTCACTCTAGTAGTCCAGTGGTCTGTTCCCATATTTATGTCCATGTGTGCCCAATGTTTAGATTCCACTTGTAAGTGAGAAAATGTGATCTTTGGTTTTCTGTTCCTTTGTTAATTTGCTTAGGATTATGGCCTCCAGTTGCATCCATGTTGCTGTAAATGACATGATCTCATTCCCCTTTTTTTTTTTTTTTTTTTTTTGTCTGTGTAGTATTTCATGGTGTATATTTATCAGATATACCATTGACATGAGCCTGGGTTGATTCCATGTCTTTGCTATTGTGAATAGTGCAGTGATGAACATACTAGTGCGTTTGTCTTTTTGGTAGAATTATTTATTTTCCTTTGGATACATACTCAGTAATGGGACTGCTGGGTTGAATGGCAGCTCTGTTTTAAGCTCTTTGAGAAATCTCCAGACTTATTTCTACAGTGACTGAACTAACTTACATTCCCAGCAACAGTGCACAAGTGATCCTTTTTACCTGTAACCTTGCCGGCATCTGTTGGTTTTTGCTTTTCAGTAACAGTCATTCTGACTGGTGTGAGATGATATCTCATTGTGGTTTTAATTTGCCTTTCTCTGATGATTAGTGATATTAAGCATTTTTTTCATGTTTTTTGGCCACTTGTATGCCTTCTTTTGAGAAGGCATTGACCACATGCTCAGTCATTGACCACATGCTCAGTCATAAAGTATGTCTCAATAAATTAAAAAAGAAATCATGTCAAGTACATCAGACCACAGTTCAATAAACTTGTAAATCAATATTAAGATCTCCCAAAGCTACAGAAACACATGGAAATTAAGCAACTTACTTCTGAATAACTCCTGGGTAAACATTGAAATTAACGCAGAAATAAAAACATTCTTTGAAATTAATTACAGTAGGAACACAACTTACCAAAATTTCCGGGATGCAGCCAAAAGATTGTTAAGAGGAAAGTTTGTAGCCCTACATGCCTTCTTCAAGAAGTTAGAGAAATCTCAAATTATTAATCTAACTTTGCACCTAAAGGAAAGAACAGAAAAACAAACCAACACCAAAGCTAGCAGAAAAAAATGAAATAATTAAATTATAGAAGAACTTAATAAAATTGAGATACAAAAATTAATATAAAAGATCAATGAAACCAATAGTTTATTCTTTGGAAAAATAAATAAGATTGATAGACCACTAGCTAGAGAAAATCAAAATAAGCACAATCATAAACTACAAAGCTGATACTACAATTGATACCACAGAAATACAGAAGATCCTCAGAGACTATCAACAACTCTATGCACACAAATTAGAAAATGTAGAGGGAATAGATGAATTCCTGAAGCATACAATCTCCCAAAATTGAATTAGGAAGAGATTGAAACCCCGATGAATAGACCAATATCAACTTCTGAAATTGAATCAGTAAAGAACATACCAACCAAAATAAGCCCTGAACCAGACAGATGCACAGCCAAATTCTACCAGATGTACAAAGTAGAACTAATCCTAATCCTACTGAAACTATTCCAAAACATCAAGGAGGAGGGGCTCCTCTCTAACTCATTCTGTGAAGCTAGCATCAGTCTGCTACGAAAATCTAGCAGAGAAACAACAACAAAAATATAAACATCAGGCCAATATCTACAATGAATATAGATTCAAAAATTCTCAACAAAGTATCAGCAAACCAAATCCAGTGGCACATGAGAAAGTTAATACAGCATGATGAAGTAAGCTTTATTTCTGAGATGCATGGCTGGTTCAGCATATACAAATCAATAAATGTGATTCACCACATAAAGAGAATTAAAAGCAAAAACCATATGACCATCTCAATAGACACAGAAAAAGCTTTCAATAAAATCCAAAATCCCTTCATAATAAAAACCCTCAACAGACTAGACTTCAAAGGAACATATCTAAAAGTAATAAGAGCCATTTTTGACAAACCCACAGCCAGCATCATACTGAATGAGCAAAAGCTTGAACAACTCCCCTTAAAAACAAAACAAGACAAGGATGCCCACTCTCAACACTCTCATTCAATATACTACTGGAAGTCCTAGCTAGAAGAATCAGGCAAGAGAAAGAAATAAAGGGCATCCAAATATGAAAAGAGCAAGTGAAGCTATCTCTCTTCACTTAGATATGATTCTATACTTAGAAAATCTTAGACTCAGTAGAGAGGTAAAATGGCCAAATAGGAACAGCTCTGGTCTGGTCTGCAGCTCCCAGGGAGATCAGTGCAGAAGGCAGGTGATTTCTGCATTTCTAACTGAGGTACCCAGCTTATGTCATTGGGACTGGTTTGACAGTGGGCGCAGCACCCAGAAGATGAGCAGAAGCAGGGTGGGGCATCGCCTCACCAAGGAAGTGCAAGGGGCCTAGGACCTCCCTCCCCTAACCAAGGGAAAACATAATGGACTGTGCTATTTGACCCAGATACTAAGTTTTTCCCATGGTCTTCACAACCTGCAGAACAAGAGATTCCCTTGGGTGCCTACACCACCAGGGCCCTGGGTTTCAAGCACCAAACTGGGCGGCCATTTGGGTAGACACCGAGCTAGCTGCAGGAGTTTTTTCATGCCCCAGTGGAGCCTGGAATGCCAGTGAGACAGAACTGTTCACTCCCCTGGAAAGGGGACTGAAGCCAGGGAGTTAAGTGGTCTTGCTCAGAGGATCCCACCCTCATGGAACCCAGCAAGCTAAGATTCACTGGCTTGAAATTCTTGCTGCCAGCACAGCAATTTGAAGTCAATCTGGGTGCTTGAGCTTGGTGGGAGGAGGGGCATCCACCATTACTGAGAGTTGAATAGGCAGTTTTCCTCTCACAGTATTAAGGAAGCCTCCAGTAAGTTTGGACTGTGCGGAATCCACTGCAGCATGTCAGCGGCCAGACTGTCTCTCTCCATTCTCTGAAAGAAAGGCAGCAGCCTCAGTCAGGGGTTTATGGGTAAAAATCCCATCTCCTAGGAACAGAGCACCTGGGGGAAGGGGCAGCTGTGGGCACAGCTTCAGCAGGCTTAAATGTTCCTGCCTGCCAGCTCTGAAGAGAGCAGCAGATCTCCCAGCACTGCACTCAAACTCTGCTGAGAGACAGACTGCCTCCTCAAGTGGGTCCCTGACCTTTGCCTTCTGACTAAGAGACACCTCCCAAAAGGGGTCGGCAGGCACCTCAAACAGGAGAGCTCTGGCTGGCATCTGGCGAGTACCCCTTTGGGATGAGGCTTTCGGAGGAAGGAGCAGGCAGCAACCTTTGCTGTTCTGCAGCCTCTGCTGGTGATACCCAGGCAAACAAACTCCAGCAGACCTGCAGAAGAGGGGCCTGACTGTTAGAAAGCAATAACATCAACATCAACGAAAAGGATGCCCATGCAAAAACCCCATCCAAAGGTCATCAGCATCAAAGATCAAAGGTACATAAATCCACAAAGATGAGGAAAAACCAGTGCAAAAATGCTGAAAATTCCAAAAACCAGAATGCCTCTTCTCCTCCAAAGAATCACAACCCCCCACCAGCAAGGGCACAAAATTGGATGGAGAATGAGTTTGATGAATTGACAAAAGTAGGCTTCAAACAGCACGTAATAATAAACTCCTCTGAGCTAAAGGAGCATGTTCTAACCCAGTGCAAAGAAGCTAAGAAGCTTGATAAAGGGTTATAGGAATTGCTAACAAGAAAAACCAGTTTAGAGGAGAACATAAATGACCTGATAGAGCTGAAAAACACAGCATGATAACTTCATGAAGCAAACACAAGTATCAATAGCTGAATCAATGAAGTGGAAAAAAGGATACCAGAGACTACAAATCAACGTAATGAAATAAACTGTGAAGACAAGATAAGAGAAAAAAGAATGAAAAGGAACGAACTAAGCCTCCAAGAAATATGGGACTATATCAAGAAAAACAAAACAAAACAAAACAAAAAAATACCCTACAATTGATTAGTGTACCTGAAAGTGATGGGGAGAAGGGAACCAAGTTGAAAAACACACTTCAGGGTATTACCCAGGAGAATGTCCCAAATCTACCAAGACAGGCCAACATTCAAATTCAGGAAATACAGAGGACACTACAAAGATACTCCTCGAGAAGAGCAACCCCAAGACACATAATTGTCAGATTCACCAAGGTAGAAATGAAGGAAAAAATGTTAAGGGAAGCCAGAGAGAAAGGTCAGGTTACCCACAAAGGGAAGCCCATCAGACTAACAGTGGATCTCTCTGCAGAAACCCTACATGCCAGAAGAGAGTGGGGCCAATATTCAACATTCTTAAAGAAAAGAATTTTCAACCCAGAATTTCATATCCAGCCAAACAAAGCTTCATAAGCAAAGGAGAAATAAAATCCTTTACAGACAAGCAAATGCTGATGGATTTTTGTCACCACCAGGCCTGCCTTACAAGAGCTCCTGAAAGAATCACTAAATACAGAATGGAAAAACCAGTACCAGCACTGCAAAAACATACCAAAATATAAAGATCAATGGCACTATGAAGAAACGGCATCAACTAATGTGCAAAATAACCATCTGGCATCATGATGACAAGATCAAATTTACACATAACAATATTAACCTTAAATGTAAATGGTCTATTTGCCCCAATTAAAAGACACAGACAGGCAAATTGGATAGTCTCAAGACCCATCGGTGTGCTGTATTCAGGAGGTCCGTCTCACATGCTCTCACATGCAAAAACATGCATAGGCTCAAAATAAAGGGATGGAGGAATATTTACCAAGCAAATGAAAAGCAAAAAAAGTAAAAAAAGAAAGCAAGGATTGCAATCCTAGTCTCTGATAAAACAGACTTTAAACCAACAAAGATCAAAAAAGACAAAGAAGGGCATTACATAATGGCAAAGGGATCAATGCAACTAAAAGAGCTAACTGTCCTAAATATGTATGCACCCAAAACAGGAGCACCCAGATTCATAGAGCAAATTATTAGAGACCTACAAAGAGGCTTAGACTCCCATACAATAGTACTGGGAGGCTTTAACACCCCACTGTCAATATTAGACATATCAACAAGACAGAAAATTAACAAGGATATTCAGGACTTGAACTCAGCTCTGGACCAAGTGGACCTAATAGACATCTACAGAACTCTCCACCCCATTTCAACAAAATACACATTCTTCTCAGCACCACACCACTCATTCTAAAATTGGTCACATAATTGGAAGCAAAACACTTCACAGCAAACACAAAATAACAAAAATTACACAAAACAGTCTCTCAGACCACAGTGCAACCAAATCAGAACTCAGGATTAAGAAACTTACCCCAAACCATGCAACTACATGGAAACAGAGCAACCTGCTCCTGAATGACTACTGAGTAAATAAGGAAATTAAGGCAGAAGTAAATAAGTTCCTTGAAACTAATTAGAACAAAGACACAAAGTACCAGAATCTCTGGGACACAGCTAAAGCATTGCTTAAAGAGAAATTTATAGCACTAAATGCCCACATCAGAAAGTGGGAAAGATCTAAAATCAACACCCTAACATCACAATTAAAATAACTAGAGAAGCAAGAGCAAACAAATTCAAAAGCTAGCAGAACACAAGAAATAACTAAGATCAGAGCAGAACTGAAGGAGATAGAGACACGGAAAACCCTTCAAAAAATCAATGAATCTAAGAGCTGGTTTAGTGAGACTAATAAAGAAGAAAACAGAGAAGAATCAATTAGACACAATAAAAATTAATGAAAAGAATATCACAACTGACCCCACAGAAATACAAACTACTATCAGAGAATACTACAAACACCTCTATGCAAATAAACTAGAAAATCAAGAAGAAATGAATAAATTCCTGGACACATATACCCTCCCAATACTAAACCAGGAAGAAGTCAAATCCCTGAATACATCAATAACAAGTTCTGAAATTGAGGCAGTAATTAACAGCCTAACAACCAAAAAAAAAAAAAAAAAAAACCCAGGACCAGATGGATTCACAGCCAAATTCCACCAGAGGTACAAAGAGGAGCTGCTAGCATTCCTTCTGAAACTATTCCAAAGATTAGGAAAAGAGGGACTCCTCCTTAACTCATTTTATGAGACCAGCATCATCTTGATTCCAAAACCTGAGAGAGACACAACAAAAAAAGAAAACTTCAGGTCAATATCCTTGATGAACATTGATGCGAAAATCCTCAATAAAATACTGGCAAACCGAATCCAGCAGCACATCAAAAAGCTTATCCACTACGATCAAGTCAGCTTCATCCTGGGATGCAGGGCTGGTACAATACACACAAATCAATAAATGTAATCCTTCACATAAACAGAAACAATGACAAAACCCACATGATTATCTCAATAGATGCAGAAAAGAGCCTTCAATAAAATTCAACATCCGCTCATGCTAAAAACTCTCAATAAACTAAGTATTAATGGAACATATCTCAAAATAATAAGAGCTATTTATGACAAATCCACAGCCAATATCATACTGAATGGGCAAAAGCTGGAAGCATTCGCTTTGAAAACAGGCACAAGGATGCCCTCCCTCACCACTCCTGTTCAACATAGTATTGGAAGTTCTGGCCAGGGCAATCAGTCAAGAGAAAGAAATAAAAGATATTCAGATAGAAAGAGAGGAAATCAAATTGTCTGTGTTTGCACATGACATGATTGTATATTTAGAAAACCCCATCGTGTCAGTCCCCAAACTCCTTAAGCTGATAAGCAACTTCAGCAAAATCTCAGGATATAAAATCAATGTGCAAAAATCACAAGCATTCCTATACACCCATGATAGAGAGCCGAACCATGAGTGAACTCCCATTCACAATTGCTACAAATAGAATAAAATACGTAGGAATAAAACTTGTGAAGGACCTCTTCACAGAGGACTATAAGTCACTGCTCAAGGAAATAAGAGAGGACATAAACAAATGGAAAAAAACATTCCATGCTCATGGATAGGAAGAATCAATATCATGAAAATGGCCATACTGCCCAAAGTGATTTATAGACTCAATGCTATTCCCATCAAACTACCATTGACTTTCTTCACAGAATTAGAAAAAACTACTTTAAATTTCACATGGAACCAAAAAAGAATCCATATATCCAAGACAATCCTAAGCACACACACAAAAAACAAAGCAAAACAAAACAAAACAAAAAAGCACTGGAAGCATAACGCTATCTAACTTCAAACTATACTCTATACTACAGGACTACAGTAACCAAAACAGCACGTTACTGGTACAAAAACAGATATATAGACCAATGGTACTGAACAGATACCTCAGAAATAACACTGCACATCTACAACCATCTGATCTTTGACACACTTGACAAAAAAGGGAAAGGGGAAGAAATTCCCTATTTAATACATGGTGCTGTGAAAACTCCATATCAGAAAACTGAAACTGGAGATCCCTTCCTTACACCTTATACAAAAATTAACTCAAGATAGATTAAAGACTTAAATGTAAAACCTAAAACCGTAAAAATCCTTGGAGAAAACCTAGGCAATGCCATTCAGGGCATAGGTATGAGCAAATACTTCAGGGCTAAAACACTAAAAGCAATTGCAACAAAAGCCAAAATTGACAAATGGGATCTAATTAAACTAAAGAGCTTCTGCACAGCAAAAGAAACGATCATCAGTTTGAACAGGCAACCTACAGAATGGGAGAAAATTTTTGCAATCTATCCATCTGACAAAGGGATAATATCCAAAATCTATAAGAACTTAAACAAATTTACAAGAAAAAATCAATCCCATCAAAAAGTTGGCAAAGCGTATGAACAGACACTTCTCAAAAGAAGACATGTATGCAGACAACAAAAGTATAAAAAAAAGCTCATCATCACTGGTTATTAGAGAAATACAAATCAAAACCACAATGAGATACCATCTCATGCCAGTTAGAATGGCGATCATTAAAAAGTCAGGAAATAACAGATGCTGGAGAGTACATGGAGAAATAGAAACGCTTTCACACTGTTGGTGGGAGTATAAATTAGTTCACCATTGTGGAAGACTGTGTGGCGATTCCTCAAGGATCTAGAACCAGAAATACCATTTGACCCAGCAATCCCACTACTGGGTATATACCCAAAGGATTATCAATCATTCTACTATAAAGACACATGCACATGTAAGTTTATTGCAGCACTATTTACAATAGCAAAGACTTGGAACCAACCCAAATGTCCATCAGTGATAGACTGGGTAAAGAAAATGTGGTACATGTACACCATGGAATACTATGCAGCCATAAAAAGGATGAGTTCATGTCCTTTGTACTTTACAGGAACATGGAAGAAGCTGGAAACCATCATTCTCAGCAAACTAACACAAACATTGCATGTTCTCACTCATAAGTGGGAGTTGAGCAATGAGAACACATGGATCCAGGGAGGGGAACATCACATACGGGACCTGTCAGGGGTTGGGGGCAAGGGGTGGGATAGCATTAGGACAAATACCTAGTGCATGTGGGGCTTAAAACCTAGAGTATGGGTTGATGGGTGCAGCAAACCACCATGGCACATGTATACCTAGGGAATTTTTAACGAGGTCCTGCAGAATCTCTCCACTTATTTAAGTCTTCCTTAAATTCTCTCAGCAATGTTTTATAATTTTCAATGTTCATGTATATCAAATATTTTGTCTAATTTATTTCTAAGTTTTTAATAATTTTTATTCTATCATATGTGGAATTTTTCTTTAAATTTAATTTTCCAGTTTTTAGTTGCTAGTATATAAAAATGCAATTGATTTCTGTATATTATTGACCTTATCTTCCCACTCTTCCTGCCTCCAGGTTTTAGTTGTCAAACACACCTAACCAGAGCCAGTGTTCATAGGTAGTTCTAAGGTTTATTGCTTAAAGAAATGAAGTCACACAGCGTTCATAGGTAGTTCTAAGTTTTATTGCCGACTTAAGCAAAGCAAACTTCAGCACTACTCTGAGGTACAGCAAGGCAAAACACAGGGAGTCTGTAGACCAACAGGGTCATGTTTAAGAAAACTTTCTCATGTCCAGATAGAGAGAAAGAGACAGGGAGAGAGTTGCAGGCCTGAGTCTGGGTATATACAGTAGATAGGTAGGTAGGTATGTAGGTAGGTAGAAAAATATAGATAGATAGAT
>NW_022164962.1:0-1837 GCF_008728515.1 Papio anubis
CTCTCCCCGTTACCATTCCAAATATTCTTCCATTTTTTAAAGATGTCATTTTGCTTACCTTATTTTTAAGAAGAAATTTATTCCTGCAGAAATTTATTCCCCAGTAGGGCCACCCCTACTGGGCACCATCCTGGGCACACTGCAGTGCTCACACTTACTGAGGGCCGCCCCTGCCAGGCACCATCCTGAGCCCACTGAGGTGTGCACATGCCTGATCTTCTCAGAGTTTCTAGACGTGGGTGCTTTTGCACAGTCATCTCACAGGTGAGGAAAGTGCAGCCTGGGGCATTTCCAAAGTTGGGGGAAAATGTTATTGTTGAAGCCTGAATTTGAGCCCTGGTCTCCCTGAGTCCAGACCTGCAGGAAATTAGGGAGCAATTTAAAAAGAAGCAGAAAGAAGGTGCCAAGGGAAGCACAGAAGCAAAGGGAAGGGGCTTGGTGTGGCCCTGGGCAGCTTCTGCAGACAGCGCATCACTGCGTGATGGCCAGGGCCACTGGATGTGAGATGTGGAGGCCTGTTGCCATTTGTCATTTGCTGCAAGTGCCGGGAGTTTTCCCTGTAATTCTCATAAGAAAAGTGGATGCCTTTTGCTGCCTTTTTGGAAGAATTATCTGCAGCTGCCTCTTTCTGGAGACCTGAGTCAAGCTGAAGATCCCTGCGTCCCCCCTGCGTGAACACCAGTGGACAGCCCACCCACACCAAGGAGGCACAGGTTCCCATAGCCAGAACAGGGCTTTCATCCTGAACAGGGAAGTGTCCAACCCACACAGGCAGACAGCCAGTTCACACTCAGTGTCGACTTAAAGCAAGGCATTTGTAGTTTCCATGTGTTCTGACTTTGGGAAGCCAGGCTGTGTGGGGACTGAGTCCTTGATTGCAGAGTTCAGCTGTGACCAGGCTGACAGCGACCCTGCTGTCTGTCCAACACACAGGGCAGGAGGGTCCTTCTAGAAGCTGCTGCAGTCTGAAGAGCACGGTGGTTATGGGGATGGCCCTTGGGTCCGGTGCAGGGCAGCACCAGGTTGGGTCAGCTCCAGAGAGATGTGGGCAACATTGCCCACAGGGCCCCACTACCACCCCCAAGGCAAAAGTCCCTATTTTTGTCGCTTTGCAGACACTCGAGCTTTTTATTAAAACCCAGCATCCCAAATCAAGCAGTGAAGAGAGAATCTGAATCCTAACTTTGACATCCATTTTATTTATTTATTTATTTATTTATTTATTTATTTTTGAGACAGAGTCTCACTCTCTCACCCGGGCTAGAGTGCAATGGCATGATCTTGGCTCACTGTAACCTCTGCCTCCTGGGTTCAAGCGATTCTCCTGCCTCAGCCTCCCAAGTAGCTGGGACTACAGGTGTGTGCTACCACACCCAGCTAATTTTTTGTATTTTTAGTAGAGATGGAGTTTTGCCATGTTGGCCAGGCTGGTCTTGAACTCCTGACCTCAGGTAAACCATGGGCCTCACTCTCCCAAAGTGCTGGGATTACAGATTGTCCGGAGCTGCACGCCCCGGCCATAGCGAATAATAATTGACGATTAAAAACGCCTGAGCTTTATTCATTTTCACCTTACACCTCCTCCCTATCTTTGCCTTTTCCCCTGTATTAATACCTCATAAAAGATGGCGCTCTTCCTGCTTCTTCTTCACCTATTTTTCCCGCGCCCGCGAAAATTGCTACCTGACAGCGCAGGCGCCACATGACGTTCGACCAGAGAAACCAATACCTATCTGGCCACACCCTCCGTGATGAGATCATTTTCGCCTTGGCCCAACCCCTTCCCCTCTAAGTGTATATAAGGCACTGCATTACCGCCATTAAAAGAGAGACTTGA
>NW_022164963.1:0-1836 GCF_008728515.1 Papio anubis
AAAAATCATGGTGTAGGCTGGGTGCAGTGGCTCAAGCCTGTAATCCCAGCACTTGGGAGGCCAAGGCGGGTGGGTCACTTGAGGCCAGGAGTTCGAGATCAGCCTGTCCAACATGGTGAAACCCCATCTCTACTAAAAATACAAAAATTAACTGGGCATCCTGTTGTGCACCTGTAATTGCAGCTACTCAGGAGGCTGAGGCAGGAGAATCGCTTGAGCCCAGGAGACAGAGGTTGCAGTGAGCTGAGATCGTGCCACTGCACTTCAGCCTGTGCAACAGAATGAGATACTGTCTCAAAGAGGAAGAAAATCATGGTGTGGTGTCCCCTGTAGATAATGCACACACTTAGAGAGGGAAGCATTACAAGAATGGGTGGGGAGTGGCATGAACTCCAACTCAAACAGGCCTGGGGTCTGACAGTGTGATCTCGGGAAAGTCACTTCCCCACTTGGCCTCATTTTTCCATTCTGCACCAGCAAGAGGTTGAAATTAAATTCCAATATTGTCCTCTGGCAATAAACTTTCCAGTGCCTTCCCATCATATGAAGGATCATATTCATGTGGCTTGTCTCAGCCTATGTGGTGGACAGTCTCCACAAAGTCTCCCAGCACTAAGTCGTTAGTAACTCAGTTTATTATTGAACAAAATGGCTCACTGCCTGATGCGATGCTTGGTTTTTGAGGGGGGAAAAACATCTTGTAGTTTAGCCAACAAGGAGATAGGAGTTCAGCTCAAAACTGTTTTCTTATACTGGCTTTAAGGCAGTAATTAGAAAAGGTTTAAGAGGTGGGTTCTGGATTAATAGGGAGCTGCTGGAAGGGAAAAAGGAGTACAGAAAGTCATTGGGCATGCACAGTCATCTTGTTCTCTCACAGGTCATGTGCGAATTTGGGGAGAGTTGGTATGAAACATGCAATGGAGGCCGGGCGTGGTGCCTCACACCTGTAATGCCAGCACTTTGGGAGGCCAAGGCAGGCAGATCATGAGGTCAGGAGTTCAAGATCAGCCTGACCAACATGGTGAAACCTCGTCTCTACTAAATATACAAAAATTAGCTGGGTGTGCTGGCAGGCACCTGTAATCCCAGCTACTCAGGAGGCTGAAGCAGAAGAATCGCTTGAACCTGGGAGGCGGAGGTTGCAGTGAGCTGAGATCACACCACTGCACTCCAGCCTGGGCAACAGAGTGAGACTCCGTCTCAAAAAAAAAAAAAAAAAAAAAAAGAAAGAAAGAAAGAAAAAGAAAAAAAGAAAGAAAAGAAAAAGAAACATGCAATGACAATTTGGGTCCTGACATCAGCAAGCTTATTCTTCACAGGCTTCCGTTGACCATATTGGTTCTAACCAATTTCAGCCAGTTTTTAAAAATCTCTTAAGCAAAGGAAATTTCGGTGTTTCAACAAGTTTTTTCTTATTTGTCTTTTGGAAAAACCCAACTTATTTTAGTCAAAGGGTTTTTTGTTTTGTTTTGTTTTGTTTTTGTTTGTTTGTTTTTGCTTTTTTTCTTTTTTTTTTTTTAACACTTTGGGGACAAAAATTTCGCTTCTGTCCAATGGAGTACAGAATGATAGGGTATCATTTTTGTCGCAGTTCAGGCTGCCATACCAAAGACCCATGGACTAGAAAGCTTATCAGCAGAACTTAATTTCTCACCCTTGTAGGGGTTGGAAATGTGGGATCGGGGTGTCAGCATGGTTGAGCTCTGGTGATGACTCTCCTGAACTGCAGACTGCACACTTCGGGTTTTATCATTTGGCAGAAGGAGGGAGAGAGCCCTCTGGGGTATCTTTTTTAAAGCCAGTAATCCCAATCACAAGGACCCCACCTTCAGGACT
>NW_022164964.1:0-1836 GCF_008728515.1 Papio anubis
TTCCAGTGAGGTAAAGGGCCATAAACCCAATAATGTGCATAGCTAATGACTCCAAATCCCATGAGATAAATGTTGAGGGAGCAAAAGGAGAAGGAATGGGGCAGAAAAAGATAATATGAGGCAGGGAAAAAATTCACAGGTGGCAGCTTGAATCGGCTCTCAGGGTGTAGGAGCACTGTGCTAGGCCCTAGCGGAGGGTGGGAACACAAACAAGCCCCTGGGCCTCAACCACCCCCAGGGAGCTAGGGAGCAGAGGGGATTCCTACTTTAGCGATCCTTTACACACTGACTTTTTTCAGCACATTGATTGAGCACCTGTTGTATGTAAGTGCCACGTGGTAAGACAGCCTGTGTCTGCAAGAGGTTGATATTTCTAAGAGGTTAGATGCATTGTCAGCCATGCAAGTGCAGTAACCTGGATGTAACTGGCCAGGAAGCCCTGGACATAGAGTGCTAAGCAAATTTATGCTAACTAGTAAAATATTCTTGATTTGGTTTTGTTTATTTCTTGCACATAAGATTGAGAATTTCTAGAATTTACCTATCCCCTGTGGCTGCTGTTTGTGGAGTGTTTGTGTTTTGCAAACAGGATCATTTTGCAACTCCTTCCTGAGGACCAGCCCTGCACTTTGGCTGCAGGAAAGGCTGGGACCATTTCCCTTGCCTGCAGGCTGCCCTCGGGCCCGTCACCACTTTGGACCTGGTGCTCTCAATGTGCTTGTCCTTGCCCAGCTACTCATCGAGAGGTGTAGGTGCCCCAAGTGGACCGGGCAGCCCTTCCTAGAGGAGCGTTTTTTTTTTTTTTGCGGGCTGTGCCCTTTCCTGGGTGCTGTAGCAGCGGTGGATGGGAGCAGTCCTGGGCTTGGAGGCGCCTCATCCATGCTTTGGGCATTAGATTGTCCATGCTGTTTCTAGGGCTCCTTTCTAACCCTAGGACCACGGTGCTGTGTCTACCACGGCCTCAGAGCTGGTTGGAGCCTTGTGATAATGTCATCAGCCAGCATGGTAGCAAGCTTTCCTGAAGTATTTCTTTGTCATGTGCTGTATTTGGAAGCTGATGTATTGTGGGAAAAGGCCTAACAGGACTTCTTACTACTGGATATGATGAGTGAGATACCGTTTTGCTTGAGTCTTAACTTTTATTTTCTAAGACCTTTGGTTCCATTTGATCAGTTCCATTCAAATAGAAATTACGTATATCTTCTAGAAATGAGTTAAACACCTAATCTCTGCTTCCTGCTATATTAATATAGCTGACTGGCTAACATGAAGGACACTTTACATGCTGCTAATGACAAGTTCCCTCTGTGCATGACCACCAGCCCGGGGGAAGGGTTCATGGCTTAAAGGTATCTCTTACCCTTCAGGCAAAGTTAATGTATGGAAACGTGGATTTATCTTCAAAATAAACCAGTGTGTATCTGTACTTCTTGGCTTGAAATTAAATTCTTCACAGTAAAGGAATTTTGCAACAGAGTTCCTTCTGTAGGAATTTAAAAATTTACCTTGCTACAGACAATATTTTAGGCAGTCTGATATCCCACCACTGGTGGGAATGACTGTCACTTTCACCTGCCTGCCCCTCTTTGTCCCCCGACAGCACTTACACACATGCAGGCTCAGAGGCACAGGTGCTCTTGACTGCCTGCAGCCTCCCAGGCCTGTTATCTGGGCCTGTTGGTGCGGCACATGGATCTAGGTGGTGTCACAGGCTGTCAGTTGTGGAGTGTCCTGGCAGGGCCCGGCTGGCCTAGTGTCTGCTCATGCAGTATTCATCTGCACGCCAGGAGCCGTCTGGACCATCTCTGCTGCGCTGCCCCACTCAGCTCCGTGTGC
>NW_022164965.1:0-1836 GCF_008728515.1 Papio anubis
CTTGTATTTTTAGTAGAGACGGGGTTTCACCATGTTAGCCAGGATAGTCTCGATCTCCTGACCTCGTGATCCACCCGCCTCGGCCTCCCAAAGTGCTGGGATTACAGGCTTGAGCCACCGCGCCCGGCCGGATTATCTTATTTAATCCTCCCGGCAACTCTTCAAGGGGATTTATTACTGCTATCCCCACTATACAAATGAGAAAAGTGAGGCTTATATAGGTTAAGTACTTTGCCAAGGTAACAAAGCTATGAAGCAGTGAAGGCAGCTACAAACCCAAGTAAACCAAATCCAGAGCCAAACTCTAACCAATAAGACAAGCTCCCTAGATTCTGAGAATCAGAGAATTACTAGAACTGCCCGGCCTTGTAGAGATGAAGAAACTGTGCCCCCAAGGTTCAGTAAATTGACAAAAGTCACAGATTTTTTTTTAGGGGCAACATAAAACCTAGAATTTAAAGCTCCCGCTCACTATCCTATTGGTATTTTGAGTATCCCTCATTGCTTGACAATCCAATTCATGGCAAGAGTTGTTGATAAGATGTCCATCTGCTACACAGATGCACAAAACAGAAAGGGACATGACCTTTGGTAGTTCATTTTCCTCTCTGGAAATCTAGAAACAGGGAAAATACATATGCCTTACCTACTACAGGAGATAAAGAAGTGAAATGATAACCAAAATGGAAACTTTAAGAAATAAAAAATATGTGAGTTACAAAAATGGAAAAGATTATGGAAAATGGTTCTCACTTTCAAGTTTCTCATCACATGGCTACCTTTTCTCACTGGCAATAATTGAATTAAGTCATCAGTAATCTCAGTCGGGTCCATTAAAATCTAAAATACCATAAATCTTAAGGTATTTCAGGACGAAATCCCTATATATAGTCATCCATTCCATGTGTCCATCCACCCATGTATGCATGCATTCATCCACTCATTTAGTAAAGAACTTAGGATACAATGATAATTAGCCAAAAACATCATAGCCATAACAATAAACAGGACAAATGGAGGTAACACTGGAGCCATTTTACTTTTTTCATGAATACTCAATACATATCCCTTAGAGAAGGGTAAGAACTACTGTAAACAGAAAAGGAGATACTAGAAGGTAATTTTCACCAGTGGCATGCCTGTGCCTTTCTCAAATTTCTCTCCCGCCCCTCCCATTTCCTAATTTTTCCAGACAACCCCACTCCTTACATCACATCAGTTATGATTAAATGGCCCCATATACCACCTTGCACAGATACCAACCACTGCTCCTCCATCAGCAAGGTGCTTTTAATTTCAAAAAGAAAAGGAAATGGGATTTGAAGTTTAAATTCCTTCATTTTCTCTTTAGGAGTTCTGGTAAACAGGTGGAATCAGAATCACTTCTAAGCTACTAGCTAAATGATATTAAAGATTTCTCACTAGATTTCATTATTTACAAATCTCTGTCACTTAAGGATGATGAATCATGTGAATAGCAATTTTTTCAGGAACCCATTTGCTATATATTTTCATAGAAATTCCATTCATGATTTCACAAGACAGAATCATGGAGGAGGATAGGGTAATGACAAGCTAGCTTGTGTGTATGCCTGTCATAAGACCAAATTTAAGCAAAATCAGCAGATTAATTATTCTTGTTATTTTAAGGGTGGCTAATAAAGGAAATGCTACAATTTTCCCATGAAACTCCTTCCAGATTTTCAAAGTGTGTTAGACAAGGAGATCAATCCTTCAGCACAAAGAAAAACATAATCAAATATAAGTTCTAATATCCATGCTTTAAGTTAAAAAAAAAATGTGTTCTATAGATCCTTCTTTATCTTTTAACATTGA
>NW_022164966.1:0-1836 GCF_008728515.1 Papio anubis
TTCTCCCACAGGAATGATTCATCAAACTAATCGGCCGCTAGAATGGATCTTTTTGTCCAATAAAACATCTAAACGCTTGACTACTTATATCGACCGTTTAGCTGAACTGATCATCAAAGGACGGCATCGCTGTCGACAACTTTGGGGAGGAGATCCTTCCTTAATTATCTCTCAATTCACTCATAGTCAGATTACTTATCTTCTTGCAACTTCTGATTCTTGGCAAGTTGCTTGCGCTTCATTTGTTGGACAATTTTCTACCCAATATCCTAAGTCTCCGATCTTTTCATTTTTTAGGCAACATTCTGTGTTGCCTTTCTCACCAATTTCTGTATTTCCTGTTCAAGGTCCTACCTTTTTTACTGATGCTAGTAGCAATGGTAAGGCTGGATATTGGAGTGTTCATCAATCTCGAGTTACAGTTTATCCTTATCCCTCGGTGCAACAGGGAGAATTGTTTGCTATTCTCATGGTCTTACTTGATTTTCCTACTACTAGTTGTAACATTGTTAGTGATTCTCAATACGCCATTTATGTTACTTCTTATATTTCTCAGGCCACTTTATCTCTTTGTGCTACTACTTCTCTTCAAAAACTCTTTTCTTTGTTATCCTCGACCTTAAGCCAACGTCGAGCTCCTTTATTCATCACTCATCTTCGTTCTCATTCTCAACTTCCTGGACCATTAGTTCATGGTAATACTCAGATTGATTTGCTTTTAATTTGCCACCTGCAGGCTGCAGAACAAGAACATGCTCTACATCACACTAATAGTTCTGGCCTTCAACGACGGTTTCATTTAACTCGTAAACAAGCTCATTCTCTTATTTGAGCTTGTCCTTCCTGTGCTCCTTTGAGCATTCCATTCTTCCATCCTGGGGTTAATCCACGAGGTACTCAAGTTAATCAGATTTGGCAAATGGATGTCACACATGTCCCTTCTTTTGGACGATTAAAGTATGTTCATCATACCATTGATACCTTTTCTCATTTTCAGTGGGCCACTCTGTTGCCATCTGAGAAAGCTGGTTCTGTTATTACACATCTCTTAGCTTGTTTCGCCATCATGGGCATTCCTCTTATACTTAAAACTGATAATGCCCCTGCCTATGTCTCTCGTAAATTACAAGTTTTCTTACAGCAATACAATAGTCAACATATCACCGGTATCCCGGGCAACAGTCAAGGTCAAGCCATCATTGAGCGCGCAAATTTAATCTTAAAAACTCAACTGCAAAAACAAAAAGGGGGAAATGAGTCCCCCAGAAACTAGATTCTGAAGGTTCTTTTTACCTTAAATTTTTTGAATCAATGGAGACAATTGCAAGACTCCGCTGCCATAACCCATCTTTCCTCACCTCCCTCGGTGATAGTCCCCGCTGACAATTTAAGGGTTTGGTATCCTAATGAAGAAGATAAGTATGTTCAAGGGCAAGTTCTAAAACAGGGACAGGGCTATGCTCTTGGCCTTACAGGGAGCAGACCTGAGTGGTTTCCTACAAGACCATTGAAACCCTGTTGAAAAGAAAACTGGATTCAGCATGCATTTCTTCCTTTGTTGGATGTGCCTTGGCGGGGGACTTATTTCCCTTAGTGAGGCATTGTATGAATATTGGACTTATATTCCCTTTCCACCCTTGTATCAGGGAGTCGCCTGGGGGGGAGGCAGAAATTAAGGTTTTCACCAATGACACTACTTGGATGCCGTCCCCCTATATGGACAAGGACAACATAGAATGGGAAACGGGAATCATAAACAGCACATACCAATTTGGAGTGGAAGGACTTTCAATATGCATGGGAAATAGTCCTCATTGTCTCCGAAAATCGCATGAA
>NW_022164967.1:0-1835 GCF_008728515.1 Papio anubis
GCATTGGGAGTTATACCTGATGTAAATGACGAGTTGATGGGTGCTGACGAGTTGATGGGTGCAGCACACCAACATGGCACAAGTATACATATGTAACAAACCTGCACGTTATGCACATGTACCCTAGAACTTAAAGTATAATAATAATAATAATAAAAGAAAATAATAATTTTTTTAAAAAAAAGGCCAGGCACAGTGGCTCACGCCTGTAATCCTGGCACTTTGAGAGGCTGAGGCAGGTGGATCACTTGAGGTCAGGAGTTCGAGACCAGCTTGGCCAACAAGGAGAAACCCCGTCTCTACTAAAAATAAAAAAATTAGCCTGGCACAGCATCACATGCCTGTGGTTGCAGCTACTCAAGAGGCTGAGGCAGTAGAATTGCTTGGACTCAGGAGACAGAGGTTCAATAAGCCAAGATTGTGCCACTGCACTCCAGACTGGGCAACAGAGGAAGACTCTGTCTTAAATAAATAAACAAATAAATAAATAAATAGGAAACCTATTGGATACATTGGATATGAAAACATTAACTGCTCAAATAAATAATTCGGGGGAATAGGTTGGATGTTAAAACTGGTATAGTTGAAAAAGCAATTACTGAGCTGAGGAAATGCGTCTAAAGAATTCATAAAAGTAATCAGTAATGGATAGAGAAGAAGTAAAAGAAAGAAAAGTTAATTAATAGGGAGGATAGAAGAATAAATGTCAAAACACATCTAATAGTAGCCTTATAAGAAGAGCATATAGTTATTAAAAAGGAGAGTGTACTTAAATAAGTAATCAATGAGAATTTCTCAGATTTAAAAAAATGACTTAAGAATTAAAGATGTTATAGTACACACACACAGGAACAGTGAAATGTAAAATTGTGAAAGACAAAAAATATTTTTAAAATGATCAGAGAGAAATAGCAGGTTACTTACAGAGAAAAAATAATTAAACTGACATCGGATCTCTCAAA
The DNA here is from genome assembly GCF_008728515.1 of Papio anubis. Lineage (NCBI taxonomy): Eukaryota > Metazoa > Chordata > Mammalia > Primates > Cercopithecidae > Papio > Papio anubis. Next base: position 963 of record NW_022164967.1, read on the forward strand.
TACCACACTGGAGGCAAGGATACAATGGTGTAATAACTCCAAGATGTTGAAAAAAATGATTTTTTTTTTGAGACAGAGTCTCACATTGTCACCCAGGCAGGAGTGCAGTGGCGTGATCTCGGCTCACTGCAACCTCTGCCTCCTGGGTTCAAGCAAATCTCCTGCCTCAGCCTCCTGAGTAGCTGGGGCTACAGGTGCACACCACCACACCCAGCTAATTTTTGTACTTTTAGTAGAGATGGTGGTTTGCTGTGTCGGCCAGGATGGTCTGGAACTCCTGACCTCAGGTTTTCTGCCCGCCTTGGCCTCCCAAAGTGCTGGGATTACATGCATAAGCCACTGCACCCAACGAAAGAAAGGAATTTTTATATTGGGTGAAGTAAAGACAATGTCAGGCATATGACTTCAGGAGATTGAAGACACAGGGAAATGTTAAAGCAAACAAGTATGTATTGCACTTATTAAAGACTGTAAGGAAGAATCAGCTGCAGTGGCTCATGCCTGTAATCCCAGCACTTTGGGAGCCCAAGGCAAGAGGATTCATTGAGCCCAGAAATTTAAGACCAGTCTGGGCAACATGGCGAAACTCCAACTCTACAGAAAATACAAAAATTAGATGGGCATATCAAGTTCCTCGGTCTGTAGAGAATTAAAAAAAAAAAAAAAACCTGGGTATGGTGGTACACACCTGTAGTCTCAGCTACTCGGGAGGCTGGGGCAGGAAGATTGCTTGAGATCTGGAGTTTGAGGCTGCAGTGAGCTAGGATTGGGTCACTGCACTCCAGCCTGAGTGACACAGTGAGACTTTGTCTCTGAAAATGAAAAAAAAAAAAGATCGTAAGGACGATTTTACTCAGAGCGGGGACTACTGTG